>NW_028317847.1:1675000-1975000 GCF_062004578.1 Staurois parvus
ATGAAATAATTGAAGGTAACATATATCACCAGTGCAAATTGGATAATGTAAATTTCTCAATCTAACATATATGCAAAAATAGTCAATATGTAGCTAAGTGGTTTGATGAACAAATATAAATCCATCCAAAAAAAAAATCAAAGTGACAGAAAAAGTAAATGTGGGTAAACAAGCAATGTATCCGTGGCACTACAAGACACAGCAGTATCGTCTTCAATTCCAAACATTCCAGGTGCTGTGAAATCCAGTGTACCACCACTATGCACTCACCAGAAAGCTACTGGTATAGTAGCAATGATCCTGATCCGTCAAATAGAGACTCGGAATCTTTAACCCAAAGGCCGCCTCCTAATCCCTGGTTCACATATATGCGGCCGACCTCGGTTCCCACTACGGTTGTGATTTCCAGTGCAGGCGACATGCCATTAGAACTATGCGGGTCCGCATTCCTCTGTGCGGGTGGTGCGGCTGCACAGATTTTCATGCGGATCCGCAGCGGCACCACCCGCACAGATGTGAACCTAGCCTCACCCCTGGTTCATATATGTGCGGCCGCGTTTTGCGCGGGCATGAGAGCCCATTCATTTGAATTTACTTCCGTGCCCCGGGACACGCACAGAAGTCCCTGCACTTCTGCTGAAAACACAGCCCACACGGGAACCTCGGTTCCTAGTATTGTTGCGTTTTCCACTGCAGGCAGCATGCCATTAGAACTAATGGCACCCGCCCGCGGGTCCGCATTCCTCTGTGTGGGTGGTGCAGCTGCACGGATTTTCATGCGGATCCACAACGACACCACCCGCACATATGTGAACCTAGCCTTAGGAAGAAAGCTCACCACAGGAGCCCAGAAATCGATATAAAGTGTAGTACTTTATTTAAAATAGATAAAAAAAACAATCAACGTGGAAGACTGGATAAAATTGTGTAAACACACATACCAAGATGGCCGCCGCTCCTAGTCATGGACGCGGCGGTGTGACATCAGCACATAGGCTCCACCTAGCACTGACACTGGGCAGGAAGGGGTTAACATATGGGGTGATAAAAGGGTTAACTGTGTGCTGTGTTTTACTGTATGTGCTGTGTATGTTTTTCTAGGGAAACATGCTGCTGTGTATTTCTCTGCTGTGCACAGAAGAACACAGCAGCATGTTACTGCTGGCAGGAGAGAGATCTGTATTGTTTACACACAAAGATTAGCATGCAATTTGAACAGGAATGCGAATCCTGTCTAAATCCCATGCGGTTTCCCCACTGCTCCTGTATGAAGCCAGGCTTGTTGTTGCCCAAGTTCACACTGGAAACCTCCCTGCTGGCGTCCCATGCTGAGTCCCTCTCTGAGTGGTAGGAGAGGAGAGAAAGCGGCTACAGGGCTTTTGATTGGTCAGCTCCATCACATGGACTGTGCTGACCCATCAGATGCCTTCTAGCCCAAACTGTCATTGCAAGAAGAGGAAAGAAAGTGGCAGGGATTATAAATCCCTGCTGCTTTCTCTCCTCTCCTACCACTGGCACTCAGCACGGGATGCCTGCAGGGAGGTTTCCCGCAACGCTCCTGTGTGAAATCGGGCTATGACAAACCTGGATTCACACAGTAGAAGTGGGAAAATCGTATGGGATTTGGACATGAATCGCATTCCTTTTCAAATCGCATGCTATTCTTTGAGGTGCAATATGCATCCATTAACACAAATTGCACCACAAAGTATCAATAATCCGTATCAGAGAGTACCAGTATCAGTACAAAACGGCACCAGTGCATCCCTAGTGGGATCCTCTTAAAATCCCCCCTCAGGGCACATCCCATCAATCTAAACATTGCAATATACTACCCTCTTTTAAAAATTGAAAAGAGGTGAGTCAAAAGCAGGATTTTCAATATATCACAGAGAGAATTACATAGTTAAAACATGATAAAAATAAAATCACACAATCAGACTGGCACATAGATTTGACAAATGGTGTAATGCAGGCCTTGAAATTTCCACTCGCCAGCTCGCATTGGCGATTGGAAATGATGTGGGCTAGTGTGTCCCTAGGACCATCTTGCTGAGCAGGCTCGAAGCTCCAGCCGGATCTGTCATTGGCACTGGGAGCCGTCAGACTGCTCAATAGTTGAGCAAAGTGAAAGCAAAGGAAGGAGTGTGTGCTGTGCTCTCTGCCTCCCCCTAGAGTGAAGTACCCGGCTCTGTGAGTGAACAGCGAAGTACTGCAACTTTTTATAGGGGTGTGTGTGTACGTGTATCTGTGTGTGTGTGTACATGTATCTGTGTGTGTGTGTACATGTGTCTGCGTGTGTGTGCGTGTACATGTGTGTTTGTGTGTGTGTACATGTATCTGTGTATGTATGTATATGTGTCTGTGCGTGTGTATTTTTGTGTATGTACATGTGTCTGTGTGTATGTATATATGTCTGTACATGTGTCTGTGTGTATACATGTGGCTGTGTGTGTGTGTGTGTGTGTGTGTGTGTGTGTGTGTGTGTGTGTGTGCATGTGTATCTGTGCATGAGTGTACATGTTTCTGTGTGTGTATGTACATGTCTGTGTGTGTGTGTACACTCTGTTTGTGTGTGTATGTACATATGTCTGTATGTAAACCTACATGTATGGGTGGTTTGGTCAGGTTCAGGATGATGTGATTATAATGGGTGGTAGAGTATGGGGCATTTGAGGTCCTGCTGGGTTGGATAGAAGGTAGGATATTCTTGGTAGAGTTATGTTTTGGTGTGTGAAAGATTATGGGGGGTTATGGTTGTATGCGGTGCATGGTCTAAGTATGATGGAGTGTTTAGGGGAACATTGGAGGCCCTGATGTAATGTGGGGGGACTCTGGGGACCCTGATGTAATGTGGGGGGACTCTGGGGGCCCTGATGTAATGTGGGTAACATTTAACAGTGTAATTTCATGAAATAATTTACGAGGGCGTGTTTAGGGGTGGAATTAGGGGCGTAGCAGGGTAGGGGTTGGGTGGGGCAACTGGTGGCGAGTAACTCTTAAGGCCTGACTAGTAGCTCAGGACTTGAAATTTTAAGCCCTGGTGTAAGTGCATTTTGCAGTAACACTTATGTCTTCGGGGTTCACATATTTTGGATGCATCCAATATATCTCTAAGAATATAACAAAAATACATCAACAACCAGCAAAAAAAATAAAATTAAAAAATATATACAGATAATCAAAAATACGACATTACAAACTGGATTATAGTGATCCCAACAAATGAGAAGGGAAAAAAAGGAAGGGGGGAGGGGAATACACATACCTTCTAATGAGCCACCTACCTGAATATATAACGCCAGCAGACATGCCGCTATGCTATAATAGAGCTCATCACCTTTCCTGCAGTTTGTGGACATGGCCAGGAGGAGCCCTGATGGAGGTGGACAATACCCCATACAGACCACACAGTTCAGCAGAAGGATTGCAGCACTGAGTAGTTGCTTTCTGTTTTATTTCTTTGGTATAAACATTTATAAACTGGTGCTTAATAGTAATAAAAGTGATCTGCAGAGCATTGGGGAGGGCCAAAGGGAGCGCCATACTAGCAAACTCATCTCAACCCTGGAGTGGCCAACAGAATCACCCAGTATTAAATGTTCACTACTGAACTAAATTTACAGTTTTCTTCATTTCTCATTTTGTGTAGATGTTTAGGTCTGTCTAATGATGGAGAATCACGTGTTTGAGTCCGTGGAGGAAAGGACCTTCCAGTACCAGGAGTCTCTGCCTCCCCTCCCCGTCCCTTCACTGGAAGAGTCCTTGTCCAAGTACTGTGAGTCAGGTAGGCACTCCTGGTTTCTGAGTATGTTCCAGATAATATATTGCAGTATATCTTAAAGTGATATTAAAGCCAATTTAATAAATAAATAAACATATCTTACCTGCTCTGTAATAATTTTCCACAGTGCAGCCCCGATCCTTCTCTTCTCAGGTCCCCCGTTGGTGCTTCTGGCCCCGCCCTCCTGCTCGGTGCCCCCAGAGCAAGCAGCTTGCTATGGGGGAACCAAGCAGGCTTGCTCCCAAGGTTCTGCTCTGCGTGTCCATTCACACACAGAGTCGCAGCTTAGCCCCACCCCATCTCTCTCTGGCTCACTAGCTGCTGCACATAGGTTTTTTACCTTCTTGCATAGAATGCATGAAGGTAAAAAACTGAGCCTTTACAACCACTTTCGTTATTATAGCAGCAGTGGACCAGTTTATAACTCTGGAGTTAAAAAATCCAATCTTGTGTTTTCTTAGGAGTCAGAAGCACCAGCTTTAATGGACAAGAGTATGATTAAAGGTGAATTACAAGTGTTTGCATAGTTGCATCGGTTCCAGCTTGGACCAATGTACATATGCATGTGCCATACCTGTGGGGATACCTGTGGAAGCTGGATTATTGTAGTAGGCACTGCATCTAGTCATCACTGTTAGCTTCTGGATCCCATGCCGAATGTCTGTCCTGCTGCTTTGTAAACACTGGAAAATGCTTGCTCTGCACGGACGCCATTCAGGGAACACTTTGCATGTTTTCAGTGAATGGAAAGCATTCTCTGATTGGAAGCGATGGAGAGGTGGGGAGGTGAGGTCGTGATCTCTACTGTGTCGACACGCAACACGTTTTTGGTGTGGTTCCATTGAAGTCTATTATACCAAAAATGCAATCTGCTGCAGGGGGAAAAGTCCCTGATCCTTTCAAAATCATAGCGGCTGAAAATGTCCCATAGGAAACATGTTAAATGGACTGTAGTGTGTTTTTGCAAATCACACTAAACGTAGGCGTGAACCAGGCCTCCAGGGGAATTGGTCAGGTATAGCACATACATACTGTATTTATTAATGTTACTATGCAAAAAATATGCATACCTGGAATTCACGTTTAACAAAGATTCCAGAGCAGCTGTAACCTTTTTAGGTTCCTCCCCCATTATATGCCGCAGGAGCTTAACCTCCCTGGCGGTAATCCCGAGTGTAGCTTGGGGTTAATTTTCAGTACCAAAAGCTGTGACCCCGAGCAACACTCGGGATTACACCGTAGTGTGTGTGTGTAGTGTAATTTACCTTGTCCCTGTGATCCCCCGATGTCCTCCCACTATGTCCTCCGGCCAACGCCGGCACACGTCCTCCTGGTTCCCTTCCCTGCGAGCTCGTGACGTTTATAAAAAAAAAAAAAAGTAAAAACACGACATACACACAATACATTGTAATCTGTTAGGATTACATTACTGTATCAAACCATTTCACCTAAATGTTGTCCCCAGTGTTTTGTCCTGTGCCCTGCCTGCACTCTTACCGTTCTTTCTGCCTGGAAACTTGAGAACGTCCACTGCATCCAAAAAGGATCCGTTTAGGTCAAAAGCGGTTTTAGACCAGCTAGAGAACAGAGTTAGTGAATTAGAATCACTTGCAGAATTGAGCGATAATGATTCGTGGGGAAACTAGTCATCAGACACTGAAATTTCCATGCAAAACAATGTACCACTTTGACATTCAAAAATATTGACATAATCAGACCGCCAGGGAGGTTAATCTGCAAGTAAATGTGGAGAATGTTATAAAGTAATATGAAATAAAAAGAAAAATACTAATTTCCTGAATACTATTATTACAGGTATTAACAGCATACAGGTATCAGAATACACTATGGGGATGATTTACTAAAACTGGAGAGTGCAAAATCTGGTGCAGCTGTGCATGGCAGCCAATCAGCTTGTTCAATGAAAGTGATATTAAACCTTTGTTTTTTGTTTTGAATTCTCCTCTTCAGTGGGTGCCCCCCATGGAATGCCTGAGCAGGCTCGCTCCCGAGCCGCCCTGTCTGTGTCCATTGACAGAGAACAGGTGGCTTGGATCAGGGTTCAGGCAAGAATGAGGGGTGGGGGCTCGGGGGGAGCTGCAGCACAGAAAGTTTTTCACCTTATTGCATACCTAGATTGCATTACGGTGCAAAAACCTTAAGGCTTTAGAACCACTTTAAGCTTTGACAAAAAAATTCTGGAATCTGATTGGTGTCTGCACCAGATTTTGCACTCTCCAGTTTTAGTAAATCAACCCCCGATGTTTAGCAATAGTGATCTCAAAAGCCTGTGTACATTAACCCGAAAAGGTACAGAGTGAACTATGTTGGGCAAAATTATTTCTCAGTAATTTCCTTTATAAAATCTGTTTACAGTAGCAGTGGTCGGCTCTTGTTGGCTCTTGAATATTGTCTTTTCTTTCTCTATGCAGTTAAACCTTTTTTAAATGAACAAGAATATGAGAAGACTTGTAAAATTGTAAATAATTTTGAAAACGGAATCGGCCAAGGGCTACATCAAAAACTATTAGAAAGGGCTAAAACAAGAAAGAACTGGGTGAGTACTTGTGTTGTAATATCAATGACCGCATGCTATCTAAGTTTAACCACTTCTCTGACAGGCTGCTCTGATTCTCTGATTGGCTGCTTGTGCTGCTTCTTCCTCCCACCCTCCAGCCCTGGCTGTACAGGCAGGGCTGCTGTTAGAAAACTTGGGGCCCCATACAGCCAACCTGACAGGGCCCCCTCACAAAAGAACATTTACTAAGCTTCAATTATGAACACAACGAGTGATCGCTAACGATTACTGCTTGTGTCCTTTCAGGAAAGGAGGGGGCTGGTAAATATGACATATTTACCGGATCCTTTCCCCACTCTCCATCCTGAAGGATCGTATTGTGTTCATGCAGCTGTCAATGGGAAGGAGAGGAGGGAAGCTTGCAGCGCTGCACGGGTAGGGGAGCACAAAGGTGGGCCTGGACAGCAGGGGAAAACGTATGGTGCACAGGGAGGGTTATGTGTGCGGTGGGGGGCAACAGATCCCCTGTATTTTTTATATGGAGTCTCTCTTCCCATCATATTATATGCACAATTCATGATGATGAATTGTGCTTTTCTTCAGCATTCTTTATTACCGCCGGTAAAATGGCCGCACCAAGGGAGACTGTTTTTCAATTAAGGATCACATATACGATCCACGACAAAATGGCGCCAATGATCCGCGCATGCGCCGTAAGTCGGCAAGATGGCGCCGATAGCCGGCAAGATGGCGGGCGCTTCAAATCGATTTTGCCACTGCAGAATATAAATAGCACTAACACAGATGCCCATCCTGTAAGCCCTTATCCCTATGACTATGTGCATCGCACAAAACGCGTCAGGGGGGCAGCAGCAACTGGACATCTAACCACAGCATACCCTGAATACATGGTCAGTAATTTTTGGAACTTTTTGAAAATCTGATATTTACCATTGCACCCATTATCCTTGAATAAAAAAGGTACCATAAGCAATATCACGCTATGTGGTCTCTTATTGGGCACTCTGTGTGAGTGTCATCATTCACAGTGCCCATTTGGAGGAAAGATGACCCTGATGGTGATACCTGGTAGCGGTTTCTGGTGACCTTTTCTGTGGAGCTGGTATGGTGATTCGTATGGTAACCTGACCCGAGACCTGATGACCTATCTATAGCCTGATGACGCGGGATTTATTATTGTGCATTTTAAATGCACATCTGGTGAGTGCGTTTTTTATCCATTCGTTTGGCTTGCACCTGTTGTCACTCCCGGATCAGGACGTCCACACACTTGGAATTGTGATCTTTGCTTGATCCACACAATTATATTGAACTAATTATATCACGATTAATCACCTTAAGGTGATACCACTTATCCACATTTATTTGAAATGGCATGGCATTATGTATATTAAAATGTATTACCATTTAGCGCTGCACCAACTTATTTGAATACATATATACTATTGGAGGTTTTTCTTGGTTGCCTTTCGGTGTATCAGCTGCTTATTTACTTAATTCATTGTGTTTATATACATATATGTGTGTATGTATGTGTATGTGTGTGTATATATATATATATATATATATATATACTTTTCGTTTTTTGGTAGCGCTCACTGAAATCTTTTTTTATCAGATCCCCTGTATGCCTCTCTCTGCAGCAGCTAAAACCCAGCAGGGGGGAGAGGAGAAGGAGCCAGCTTTCAGCTGATGCAGAGAGAGCC
Organism: Staurois parvus; assembly: GCF_062004578.1. Taxonomy (NCBI): domain Eukaryota; kingdom Metazoa; phylum Chordata; class Amphibia; order Anura; family Ranidae; genus Staurois; species Staurois parvus. The sequence goes on from NW_028317847.1 coordinate 1,683,030, forward strand.
ATACAGGGGATCAGTTCCAGTAATTGCCCCCCTGCCATGCTGATCACCCAGCGTCCTGGGCCCCCCTGCTGACCTGGGCCCCATAGAGGAGGACTGGGAGTACCCCCTTATCCATGGCCCTGTGTACAGGGACTACAAGTGTCTGTTACCGTGTCAAATTCAGGTACTTACACTTCTGGTATTTACCAAATACAAAATACCAAGACAGGTGCATTAATTAGCGTATTTTATATTTACCTACAGTCAGTGGTGTATTTAGGTTTTGTGCTACCCTAGGCAACATAAAAATTGCCCCCCCCCCCCTACGGAGAGACCCTGACACCCTGACACTGACAGACACCGACCAACACCTCCTCCCCCACGAAGAGAGCCTGATATTGACAAACAACACCCCAGCCCCCATCTGAGAGAGCCTTCTACTACCACCGCCCCCCATACACTGTGAACCCCCCCCCCGCTCTGTCAAGAGAGAAGACACTCCCAGACATCCCCGGTAACAAGAGTCAGGCTCTGCATACACCATCAAGCAGCCCACAGCCTCTCTCAGTTCCCACCTTCTCCCCATGCTGCATGTGCCCCTGCTTCCATCCCTTTTTCAGGGGGGTGGCACTGCCCCCCTAAAAAATACTGCTGCCCCCCCCTGAAAAATGCTGCCCTAGGCAAATGCCTTGTTTGCCTTGTGGTAAATACACCCCTGCCTACAGTTAGGCTTTAAGATTTAAAACGGTCTAAGAAACGTCTCTTATGTTATATATGCTTGTTAGTTGTAGTGCTTCAGAAATAGATCACAAGCTTACTAAATCTACAGTGTGGATGCAGACTTCATATACATGTGTTTATGTAGAGTAATGGAAGAGCTCCTGTCCCGGGATCAGTGCCAGATCATGTGCTGTTATAAGTTACAAACCAGTTTATCGGCGTATTTACTTGCAATGAAAAGGCAGAAACCTGAGATCTAATGTACACAACATAAAATTGGCTATGCTGCCTATTTCTGTAAATTATAATATGATTTCTTTAGGCACCTGTTAAAGAGTTTATAAGCACTTAGCTCTTATTTGTCTAAAATAAATCTTTCTTAAAGCGACTTAGTCACTGAAATAAAGCACATCTAAACTCGAAAACACAATGAAATATATAATAATGCAGCTTGCCAGTCCCTGAAGTGGTGGCTGCATTCATTTTCATTTATCAGACTAAGAACTTTTTCAGCAAGTACAGAAAATGCCTGTTGATCCTGCCAGAAATGCCATGTCCTTGTCACTTCAATCCCTCCACTGCCTTCCGATTACCCACCGAATTAAATTCAAAATACTAACCACAGTATACAAAGTCTTTCACAACATCCCCCGCCATATCACCAATCTTGTCTCCAAATATCACCCAAACTGTCCCCTCTGCTCCTTCCAAGACCTGCTCTCTAACTCTTTTGCTTCTTCCTTTCATTGTCGTCTCCAGGACTTCTCCAGAGCCTCTCCCATCCTATGAAACCCTCAACCCAATCTGTCTAGCTATCTCTTACTCTGTCCAATTTTAGGCGTTCCCTGAAAACGTATTTCTTTAGGGAAGCCTATCCTGCCTCCATCTAACAACTGAGTTTTTATCTCTTCCATCAGCTCATTCCCAACAGTTACGTTTTGTACCACTTACTCCACTTACCCCACCACTTACCCCACCCTATTATATTGTAAGCTCTTGTGAGCAGGACCCTCTTGTATGCAGTATTATTTAGGGATGCACCAATACCAGTACTCATTTTTTCTAGAAAAAAATAGGTGCAGGAACTCCTCCTTTCAGAGTCACCCATTGTCTTCTCCCCTACCCACCTCGAAGCACCATTCCTTGGTTCCACCTCCTACCCACCTCCCAGTGTCGCCTCTTTTAGAGAATACAGAACCAAGTATCATTTTGTGGTGCTAAGTACTTTGTATGGAATTTGTTAATGATAACAAGAAAAGCAGGAATAATAGACCCCCCCCCCCCCTCCAGCAACAATGAACGACCAGCAACTACCCCACAGCAACAATAGATCTCTGGAAGCAACAACCGATCTCCCTGCAGCCCGCATCAACAGACCCTGCAGCAGTCAGCAACAGTAGATCTCTCCCAGCAACAATTGACCGTAAGACCCACCCCCAGCTACAATGGACAGTGGATCCCTCACCAGCAACCATAGACCTCCATAGTAGCAGTAGACCCCCCCCTTGCAAAAATAGATATCTTCCAGCAACAATAGATTCCCCATTAGCCACCATCAATAGACCCTGCAGTACACCTCCGTACCCCTTGCCATTCCATACATCATTCAGTGCTGGAGGTGCCAGAATTGCGTTCCCCCACATTCCCACAAAAAAAAAGCCCTGCTGCAGATTAGGGATGCACTGGAATTTCGGACACCGAAACATATCGGCCGAAAAAAGCCCTATCAGCATTTTGACGATAGGAAAAATGTAGCCAATACAGGTGCTGATACAGGCGACTGTGTGTACTGCAGATGTGAGGGGGGGGGGGGTCAGTTGAGAGAGGCAGGCGAGGAGCAGTGTATACAGAGAGGCTCCCTCACTGGCTCTCGTTATATGTCAGTGCCGGTTTTTAAATGTAATTACTGGCTTTTTTTTTTCTTCACTATAGCTCAGAGAATGAGCTGTCACTTTCCCCCCAGCTAAAAGAAACAAAGTTTCCTTTTAGTTTATTTCTAGAGATAAAAGAAACAAAGTATCCTTTAGCTCCAGGGAAAGTGACAGCTAATTCTGTGAGCTATGGTGAAGAAGAAAAAAAGCTGGCAATTGCATTTAAAAACCGGCACTGACATATAGTGACAGCCAGTGAGAGAGCTTCTCTGTATACACTGCTACCACACTGTATACACTGCTCCTCTCCTTCCCCCTCCTTGCACACACTGCCTGAGTTCACACTATTGCGGATTTGCGGACCACGTTTGCGTGGACATGGCAGCCCATTCATTTGGTGGTATTTGATCACCATTGGGTTTTTCCTTTTTTTGCGCTATGAACGAAAAAGGATGAAAATGTTATATTTTTTACTTTTTGCTATAAAACACACCCAATAAAAAATGTAAAAAAATAAATATTTGTGTGAAAAAAATGATATAAATTTCATTTGTGTACAGTGTTGCACGATCCCGCAATTGTCAGTTAAAGTAGCACAGCACTGTATGGCAAAAAATGGCCTGGTCATGAAAGGGGTAGATCTTCCAGTGGCAAGTGGTTAAACCAGTGTGCATGGAGCCTTAAAGTGAAACTCCAGACAATCCGCTAACTACATGTTGGAAATACATATACTGAATGTTTACTGTTTTACCTGACAACAGATTTGTAATTTTGGCCCACCATTGTTGTGATGCACACCCCTTTACTGGTTAATAAGACCCAGATCTGCACCCTGCTCCCTGGACAGAGGTGATGATGCAGGTGACCACAGACGCAGGCGTATTGCAGCTCTGGCACGAGACAAATAAGTCTCGCTGTGTGTGTGTAAGCAATCGACTACCCACCCCCCATGCAAACAACAAAGAAGCTCTGTGGTGTGACTTGGCTTGTTCAAATAATCACATTCCTTTGTTATTTAACTCCTTGACGCCGATGTAACACAAATATACGGCCTCACAGAACTGGGCTTTTTTCCGTGGGGCTGCATATTTGCGTACCTGTCTTTCTGCTGGGAGCGTGCCGCACAGCGCGCTCCCAGCACAAAGACCGCAGTGTGACTGAGAGCCCCGGGTCCCATGATCGCTGTGATAGCCTCTGTTTGGCTATCACAGTGATCAGTCACTGTACAGCCCGGCTCCCTTGTGGTTTTTTTTTTTTTTCCTCTCTATGAATGACACACTATCCTAGGTTTTTTGCATGGGCTGGGTGGAGGCCTCTTTAACCCCTTGACACTGATGTAACACAAATATGCAGCCTCACAGAACTGGACCTTTTTCCGTGGGGCCGCTCATTTGCGTACCTGTCTTTGTGCTGGGAGCACGCTGCACGGCGCACTTCCAGCATAAAGACTGCGGTGTCACTGAGAGCACCGGTGTCAGGAATGGACTTGCCAGTAATGGTGGGACTCACCTGCCTTGTGGGCTGCAGTACCAGGGCTGGCCAGCGGGTGCTCTCAGCAATCAGAGACTCAACCCTGCAGTCAGCCAAACACCTGAAGCTGATTACGGAGGTGTATTTAAGGGATGGCCAGACCTGCAGTCTGGGCCTTGGTGTGTGTTTTTCCATGGGCCCCTGTATCTTGTTACCTGCATTCCTGTTTCTGTTCCTGCCTGACTGACTCGTTGCCGACCCTGCCTAATGCTGACCTCTGCTGACGTCTCCTATTTGATCCCTGGCTTGTGACCCTGACCATTCTCTGCCTGACCCCCTGTACCTACCTGCCCGTTAGTTGCTGTACCCGGCTCGTGATCTGACTACTCTCTGCCTGCTCCTCCTGTTCCTACCTGCCCGATTGTTATTGACCCGGCCTGCCTGACTACGCTTGCATTGTATGTATTGTTATCTGTGGGTGGTTTGGTTTGGTTCGTTTGCACTGTGTTTATGTTTTAGTGTTGCACTGCGTTTTGTATTGTTAGTATTAATAAATTATATTGTTTATAACATATCTGAAGCCTGCGTTTCCCTGCGTCAGTTCACATACCTCTGGTCATACCTGGAGCCCTGACAACCGGGTCCCGTTCTAATGATCAGCTAGAAAATTTATTTTAGGTTCTTTGATGGTAGGTTATGGTAGTAACAAGAAACACACAGCTAAATTTAAAAAAATTTTTTTTTTACTATTTTGGGCCAGTTTTCCTTTTGATAATAAAAAAAAAAATCAGGAGATATCCATTACCATTTACCACCAAATGAAAGCCCAATTTGTCCTGAAAAAAACAAAGGTATAATTCACCTGGATGTACAAAGTAGTTGTGATGATAGGTATGGTTTTACTAACACATGTCAATGGTGCAAATTTGTGCTTAGGCATTTAGATTTGTTTACCCTTAGGCGTGAAGGGGTTAAGGTAATCAGACCTTGTCCTCGTATAGCCCAAGGCTTGGAGGCATTTTTAAACATTTGTGAGGCCAACATTAATAAGGAAATATATAGTTTCCAATTTCCCAATCCGTTGCCCATGTTGGAGCAGTGTTTACATGTTGCGTGATCGGGTTCGCATTCATAACTGTTTTGTTTTCTTTGTTTTATTCCACATTTTGATAAGAATTGACTTTGTATTAGCAGACATCTTTGCCTTCTCTTGTAGTTGGAGGAATGGTGGTTGAACGCTGCATACCTCGAAGTTCGGATGCCTTCTCAACTCTATGTCAATTTTGGAGGTCCCGCTCCCTACCTAGAACATTACTGGCCCCCCAAGCTTGGCACCCAGCTGGAGAGAGGCTGCATAGCTGCGTGGTACACACTGAAATTCTGGGACCTCATTAGAAGGTGGGCATTTCAATCGTACCAAGGTTTTTGTTCTTTTATGTAGTGCATAGAACCAAATTTCAAATCTTTATAAACCAGCCTAAGGGCCCGTGTCCACGAACTTTGGGCTTTTTTCAATGGCTTTAGTCTGAAATCTGTTTGAGACACTTGTGAGATTATTCTGAAATTACTGGTTCATGTAACCTGCAGATGATCTGTGTTGGACCTTTTTCAAGTGGGTCTTGCCTTCCCATAGATTTGTATTGGAATGCAAAACCTGCTTGTTGCTGTCAACACAGGCCATCAAGACTCAAGTAAAAATAACTAACTGTTTTTGAAAATAGGTATGCTTATAATAACGTGTTGGCTATGTTATATTTTATTATCTAGAGTAGCATAGTTCCCTGCCCCAGAGATTTATTTATTGGCTCATTCTGTGCACCCAGTTCATGCCCAGTGGTCTAAAGTGCCTGCTGTCTTCCTAGGTGCCTCTAGAAGCCCTCAGCTGTGCCCAGTTGCTGCCTTTAGAAGAGATCACACTCTTCTTGTTGCAATCTGCATTCACTTAAAGGCTAAGTTCACCTGTTCCAGAAAACAGCCTATGCAGTCAACGGGCCCCAGTAGATTTAAAAAAGTGGCAGTTTTTTTTTTTTTTAGATGTTCAATCATATTGTCATACCTGCCGCCCATTGCCCAACCCCCCTCCCCCAGAAGTCTTGCTGAAAAACTCCCAGTTAGTAATCCCCACGTCCTGTCTTGTTGCTAGGGCGTGAAAATTGTTGGACACTCACTCCCAACCAGGGGCGGACTGACAACTCATGGGGCCCCCAGGCAATAGGGGATCATGGGGCCCCTGTGTCCTTACCCAAACTCAAAAAAGCCTATGAAAAAGGTACCAGGGGCATCTCATGGGGCACCCTACTGACCCCGGGCCCTCGGGCAGTGCCCGAGTTTCCATTTACCCTCCAGAGGATTTACCTCCCTTCCTGCCTAGGCCATTTTTTGCGTTACGGCGCTGCGTTACTTTAACTGACAATTGCGCGGTCATGAAATGCCGTACCCAGATGAAATTTATGTCCTTCTTTTCCCACGAATTAAGCTTTCTTTCAGTGGTATTTGATTGCCTATGCGTTTTTATTCTTTTTTGCGCTGTAAGCAAAAAATGACAATTTTGAGAAAAAAATATATTTTGGACTTTTTGCTATTAAACATGTCTAGTAAAAAAAATTTAAAAAAATCTAATTTCATCATAAATTTAGGCCAAACTGTATTCTGCTACATGTCTTTGCTAAAAAAAAAATCCCAATACATGTAAATTAATTGGTTTACGTAAAAGTTATAGCGTTTACAAATGGCTGTGATTTTTTTTTTTTCCCCCCTACTAGTAATGGCGGCAATCAGTGACTTATAGCGGGACTGCGGTGGGCATTCTGACACTGGGGGGAACTAACTTGGTGTCACTGAAATCCCCAGTGACACCAATACAGTGATCAGTGCTAAAAAACAGCCCTGACACTGTACTAATTACACTGGGCAAAAAGAAGTTAATGTGAGGGGTGATCAAAGAGCTAACCATGTGTAAGGAGTGTTGTACTAGGAGGCGGGAGGGGGGTATGCTTCACTGTATGCACACTGCTCGGGATGGCCGACAGGGAGGAAGACTGTTTATAAACAAAACAGTCTGCCCCCCCCCCCCATCGGTGATGGTCGCCAATCACCGGGCGATGGCGGGTAATCACCGGCCAGGACCCGGTGATTGACATTCGTGGCCGCAAACGGCGGTGTGGGTATGCAAAATCACGTGATATACACGTGGTTTTGCGCACCCGTGCCGCCGTGTAGCAGTATATCTGTTATATGGCTGTAGGTAAGCGGTTAATACACAGCCAAGCACTGGCGCCACTACTAACTAGTATATACTTGTCAAACACGGAACTCTGACATTCAGCTTGAAATCAAAGATGGCCACAGGATGATGTCATGCCCATAGCCCCACCCCCATATGTGTTATGTCCAAGGCGGGGACTTTTTCATTAGCTGTATGTAGGCGTTCTGTTTCACACGTGTTAGCACTGCCGGCAGTGCTTGGCTGTGTAAGTGCAATACTTCTTTAATTATTAAAAAGTATCTATACCGAGAGCATTTGATTCTGTGTGCTTCCCTCTCCTTCCATTTTTTTATATTGAGTATTCTTGAATTAGGGAAGTGTGGTGTATCCCATCTGGAGGAGAAAATAATGACGACCTGATATACACTAATCAGAGTTATCATCATCCCTATGGGGAACACTGCAGGCTGTGACCTTTTTTAATGCAGGGGTCAAGGCTTTGAGGTGAGAGGCTCATCTATATGGTGGTGGAGACACGGCGCATGTTTATTTATCCTTTGGAGCACAGTGTCACAGTGCTGATTACAAGAACAATATTGCAACATTAATTCAGGACTTTATATATGTTGGGGTTTTGATTATATATTTTGGTGCACGTTAGATGTACACAGTGGATTAACACATTATTTACCACTGTTTTCTTATTTTATGTTTAGTTGTTTGTTTTATATTTTGTGTTTAGACAATATTTTGTAGCTAATGTTGCTCTGCCCTAATTTTGGAAATTATTCATATAAATTGAGTGTGGTGATTTCACTTAATTATGTAAATGGATCAAACCACGCAAATCTCCAATCACCTTTTTTCACAAAGCTGCAAATATTAAAGAGGATATCCTCTCTTTACAAAAAACCTGATTAAATATTGCGCTATGTGAAAAAATAAACTTCATACAACATGCATGTGCACTATGAAGACACTCATACCTATGAAAGGTGATCAAAACAAACAAATAATACTGTGCAAATTACAATAATCACATGTATACATAGGAAAACTGTGAAATGTGATCAAATCAACAAAACAGTGACATATAGTCCATGTAAACATATAATAAAGTCCATATAAGGATAAAGACTCCACAATCCGTGATAACGCTGTAAATCGATGCTGTAGGTGCAATATGGGTAATCTTCCTTCAGATATTCACCAAGGTGTGTACCACCACCAAATAATTAAATGGAGGCTTACCAGAAATGGAGACCCCTTAATTATAGGGGGTCTCAACCAGCATTGCAATGTGAGATATTAGCAGGTTCTCCATGCCATACCCGGAACGGGGATCTTCCAAACCTCCAAACCCAAATGTGAACTCGAAAAACGGTCCCAGATAAGGTCGTAAAAGAAAGAACATGCCTCTCATAGTGTAGCAAACTCCTTTATTTGTGCAAGTAAAATCCTTCTTACAAGCTGTAGAACAATTAAAAGGATTCAAAAAGACTGCTTCCAAGATGGCTGACAGCGCAATGACGTCAGAGGGAGGTCTTTCATGACCTTATCTGAAACTGTTTTTCGAGTTCACATTTGGGTTTGGAGGTTTGGAAGATCCCTATTCTGGGTATAGCATGGAGAACCTGCTAATATTTCACAATGACAATACCGTTTACTGAAATCAAAAATATGGAGGGGTATCCACATACGTTTTGCCATAAAGAAAGATATGATTCTCAGGTATCCACAAACTTTATGCCTGAGAGTGCAAAACTACATCTTGGATGACCTAAGGTAGTGGTCTCCAAACTGCGGTCTGAACGGCAGATGCAGCTCATTACTTACATTTATCTGATCCTTGAGACACTGTTCCTCTCCCAATAGTGGGGCATAATTCCTGCAACTGACACCATCAATGGGCATCATTTCTGCCAATATCACCAATAGCAGGACTCTACTGTATTCCTCCCACTAACGCCAACAATGGCACATAATTCCTGCCACTGACACCAATTATGAGGCACTATTTCTGCCACTGATACCACTGATGGGACACTATTCCATTGACATCAAAGATGGGGCACCTTTCCTCCTACTGACACCAATGATGGGATACTAGTCCTCTAATTACCACCAACAGTGGGGTACTATTCCTCCCATTGACATCAACGATGGAGCACTATTCCTCATACCAGAGATGGGGCATTGTTTGCTCCCATTGATGCCAGAACATTTTCTACTTTCAGTGGCCACAATTCGGCCCCCCTAAAGTCTGAAGAACAGTAAACTGACCCTTTGTTTGGAAAGTTTGGAGGCCCATTTACCTAAGGGTTTTTGGGTTTTGAGGTCTGGTAGTCTTTCTTTTTAACCTCAACTGGGCTGCAGGTTGCGTAGCCTTGTCCAAAAATAAACAATTTGGTCTTTGATATTTATTGGATAAAAATAAAAGTATTTCCTGTGGTCTGTGTCTTTTCCAGAGAGAAGTTGGGGGTGCACAAGTCTGGTAATAGACCACTGGATATGCACCAATTTCATTATCTCTATAACACTTGTAAGATCCCAGGTGTCACCCGAGACTCAATTGTCAATTACTTTAAGACTGGTAAGTACAATTATTATTATTATTTTTATTATTATACAGGATTTATATAGCGCCAACAGTTTTCTCAGCACTTTACAATATAACGGGAGACAATACAGCAACAATACAGTTCAATACAAGAGGGTTAGGAGGGCCCTGCTCCTTGGAGCTTACAATCTAATAGATTTTAACATGTTGTGAAGGAAATTTTCATGTTCAATTGAGTTTTTTTAAGGGTGAATAAGTACAGTTGACAATAAACTGACAATTTAAAATTGACATACAAATCTCATGAGTTAACAGAAGCGAATAAAAATGGTATCACTTGTATTGGTAATGTAACAGAAATAAAAACGAATGTGATGCAGTAAGGGAATGATTACCCACAAAGGACTATGTGGGGAACACTAAGGGTTGATCAAAAAGAGAAATTTTAAATTCTGTATAAACATTTATTTCATTTTGTATGATTTGTCTACTGCAGCCAATGTCCATGGCAATATACTAACACGTGCGCACCTTCCTAAGACCCTAATAAGAAACTAGCCAGCTTATGTGCTGCTTCAGCTTCAGCTACTCCCCTTGTTTACCATAAAAATACATTTGTAGTATTGATGTGATACCTATGTAAACCTGGTTATAACGAAAATTCAAATGCGCTGAATAAACAAAATAGGTATTTGGAAAGATCCTGGGTGTATCTTTTTATGTCTGATCAGTATTAAGATAGACGTTGCCTATCTATAAAATTTCCAAGACAATGGGGGAGATTTAATAAAATGGTGCACTCAGAATCTGGTTCAACTGTGCAACTTCTAACCTCAACTTATTCAATCAAGCGCTGACAGTAATACCTGGAGGGTGATTGGTTCCTATGCAGAGTTGCACCTGACGTTTCACCCTCCAGATTTAGTAAATAACCCCCAGTGTCTTTTACTATTACTAAGTACACCTTACGTTTACTGTTTAAAAGCAAGGTATAGCGGTTCTGTATGTTTTCTTTCTCCTTATGTTCTTTATGGATACTATGGACTAACAATTTTTATTAATTTTGTGTTTAGACTGGTAAATATTAAAGTGACATTAAAACTTTGTTGTTTTTTTTTTTTTTTAACTACAATAACAAATATGGTATACTTACCTGCTCTGTGCAATCCGGATCCTCTTCTTGTGGGGTTCCCTGAAGAGCTCCTCCTCTTTGGCAGGTGCCCCCATAGAAAGCCGCTATCCATGGAGGCACCTGTGCGTGCTTGCTCCCAAGCCACCCGGTCTTCGTTCATTGACACAAAGCGGGCAGCTCAGCCCCGCCCCCTGCTGGCTCAGCACAGCACTTGATTGACAGCAGCGGGAGCCAATGGTTTCCACTGCTATCAATCTGCCCAGGGAGGAGGGAGACAGCAGCAAGAGCCACTGCTGTCGTGCCCATTGCTGTTTTTCACCTTAATGCATAGAAGGCTTTAGAACCAGTTTAAATACTACATGTTAATTTATTTTATATTCTTTTCTCTAAGCAGCATATAGATTTCTTGTCTTTTTATGTATTTTTTTGACCATCCTTATCTGCTTTGTGGGAAATGCCAGTTATTTATAGAGCTCAGAAGCTCAAGCTGAAATTTGACACAAACAACTGAATAAGTCAGAGCAGTGACTCCTCTCCTTCACTCCTGCTTGCTCTGTTCAGACAGAACCATACAAAGTAAATTTTCTGACATTATAATCCCCACCTTCCCAATTTCAGGTATTAAATTTTCTAGGGGCTGCAAAAAATTTCTCCTTATCCCTTGTGTTGTAGAAAACCATTCTGCATAAGTGGATTTACCTGAAATCTGCTGTCTTTGTCTATAGACACACTACAGGTGAATCTCAAAAAATTAGAATATCGTGCAAAAGTTCATTTATTTCAGTAATGCAACTTAAAAGGTGAAACTATATTGTGAAAAGGTGCAATATTCTCGGCTCAAAGTGTCCCACTCTAATCAGCTAATTAAGCCATAACACCTGCAAAGGGTTCCCGAGCCTTTAAATGGTCTCTCAGTCTGGTTCAGTAGGAATCACAATCATGGGAAAGACTGCTGACCTGACAGTTGTGCAGAAAACCATCATTGACACCCTCCATAAGGAGGGAAAGCCTCAAAAGGTAATTGCAAACAAAGTTGGATGTTCCCAAAGTGCTGTATCAAAGCACATTAATAGAAAGTTATGTGGAAGGGAAAAGTGTGGAAGAAAAAGGTGCACAAGCAGCAGGGATGACCGCAGCCTGGAGAGGACTGTCAGGAAAAGGCCATTCAAAAGTGTTGGGGACTTTCACAAGGAGTGGACTGAGGCTGGAGTCAGTGCATCAAGAGCCACCACACACAGACGGATCCTGGACATGGGCTTCAAATGTCGTATTCCTCTTGTCAAGCCGCTCCTGAACAACAAACGACGTCAGAAGCGTCTTACTTGGGCAAAAGAAAAACAGACCTGGTCTGTTGCTCAGTGGTCCAAAGTCCTCTTTTCTGATGAGAGCAACTTTTGCATCTCATTTGGAAACCAAGGACCCAGAGTATGGAGGAAGAATGGAGAGGCACACACTGCAAGATGCTTGAAGTCCAGTGTGAAGTTTCCACAGTCTGTGTTGATTTGGGGAGCCATGTCATCTGCTGGTGTTGGTCCACTGTGCTTCATTAAGTCCAGGGTCAACGCAGCCGTCTACCAGGAGATTTTGGAGCACTTCATGCTTCCTTCCGCAGACGAGCTTTATGGGGATGCTGACTTCATTTTCCAGCAGGACATGGCACCTGCCCACACTGCCAAAAGCACCAAAACCTGGTTTTATGACCGTGGGATTACTGTGCTTTATTGGCCAGCAAACTTGCCTGATCTGAACCCCATAGAGAATCTATGGGGCATTGCCAAGAGAAAGATGAGACATGAGACCGAACAATGCAGAAGAGCTGAAGGCTGCTATTGAAGCATCCTGGTCTTCCATAACACCTCAGGAGTGCCACAGGCTGATAGCTTCCATGCCACGCCGCATTGAGGCAGTAATTGCTGCAAAAGGGGCCCAAACCAAGTACTGAGTACATATGCATGCTTATACTTTTCAGAGGTGCGATATTGTTCTATGTACAATCCTTGTTTTATTGATTGCATGTACTATTCTAATTTTCTGAGATTGTGGATTTGGGGTTTTCATGAGCTGTAAGCCATAATCATCACAATTATGACAAATCACGGCTTGAACTATCTTGCTTTGCATGTAATGAGTCTATCTCATATATTAGTTTCACCTTTTAAGTTGCATTACTGAAATAAATGAACTTTTGCACGATATTCTAATTTTTTGAGTTTCACCTGTATCCTAGGTTTTTCGCATGGGCTGGGTGAGGCCTCTTTAACCTCTTGATGCCGACCCAGCATAAGGACTGCGGTGTCACCGATTCCGAGTTACATGATCACTGTGATAGCCTCTGATTGGCTATCACAGTGATCAGTCACTGTACAGCCCGGCCCCCCCCCTTTTTTTTTTTTTTTTCTATGAATGGAGGAGAGAGATACATTGTATCTCTCTAACTCCTGGCACAAAGGGAAAAAAATGCTTGTAAAAAAATAAAAATAAAGAAATATTAAAAAATAAAGAAAAATTACCTAGATCAAGGTTTGATCTAGTTCAGTTCCAGGGTAAGTGTTTGGGTCAGGGTCACAGGTCAAAGTCAGGGTCAAAGGTCAGCATTTAAAAAAAAATTGCTGTCAGTGTGTTTTAGGTAACAAAAAAAGGCAAAAACAAAATGCGCACTATTGTTTTTGGGCTGTACTACGGGTACAAACAACAAATAACATACGCCTATGTGGTATCGCTGCAATCGTCAAGAGCTGGAGAATTTATTTTGGCATGTTGTTTGGTGGTAGGTTATGGTAGTAACAAGAAACACACAGCTAAATAAATTTAAAAAAATGATTTTTGTATTTTTTTACTAATTTGGGCTAGTTTTCCTTTGATAATAACAAAAAAAAAAATCAGATATCCATTACGGTTTACCACCAAATAAAAGCCCAATTTGTCCTGAAGAAAAAACGCGGTATAATTCACCTGGATGTACAAAGTAGTTGTGATGATATGTACGGTTTTACGAATACATGTCAACGTTGCAAAACTGTGCTTAGGCATTTAGATTTGTTTTACCCTTAGGCGTGAAGGGGTTAAGGAATTACAGGCCCAAAATGCTTTTGACGTTTGGAAATCTTTTATTGAAACTTTTCCCATAGATACCCAACAATCTTTAATGCTATATTTTCAATATCCCTAATGGTATCAACTCAGATTCTTAATCAAAGACCCCCAACCGATGCTCTGCCTTCCATTCAAACCAAATGAAACCTCCTAATCTAATGACTGAGGCCTTCTCTCCTTTCTTTCACTTGTTAGACCAACCACCATCCATTCAAGCATTTATTAATCTGTATCCCTAGTCTAAGCATTGCAAGTTGATTTCTATACTAACAAACTGTTTAGTATATTTCCTGCATTGTCTTGTCGGCCAAATGTTGTGGCCATTTTTCTTGTTAACTGCATTCTTGCATCAAAATAAAATTATTTAAAAAATGGTGGAAGCAGATGTCTGACAGGACGGGTCAGCGGCAGAGTGGCAAACAATTGCTTTCCAAGCTTTTTATTATAAGTACGTCAATATGTTTCACTAGAGATTTTAATGGCGTTGGCCGCGTAAGCCAGCGCTGCAGCTGTAGAGCAGGTGCAACTTGGCATCATTCATTCGATTGGGTCATGTTTCGCGGTGGTACTGCCCGCTGAATGGAATGTGGGTTAGAATTTTGGCTGAGGAGCCAATATCACAGGCCCAGCAAGTGGTACAACCCTGTTGTGGTTGAGGGACGATAAACACGTGGCCCCACTACCTATTTTTACATCCCCTTCCACCCCACCTTTTCCCTGGCTGTAGATGTGAACAAGACCTTAAGGTCCTCAAGAGCTATGGGAAGTTAGTTTTTTGATGGACCAGGCTGTGGGCCTTCCATTACTGAAATATGTAAATGTGAGAATTTTATGCTTTATTCCAGAAAGTGAAGGCAACTGCCCCACCCACCTGATTGTCTTGTGTCGGGGGAGAATTTTCACCTTCGAAGCTGTCATTGATGGCCAAATCCTCTCCCCACCAGAGATACTAAGGTAATTCATTGGCTCCTGTTTAAATTGGCCCTAGTATGTGTATGTATGAATGTGAGTTAGGGACCTTAGATTGTACACCCCTTGAGGGTTAGGGAGTGATGTGAATGTACAATATATATATATATATACACTGTATGTAAAAGGGCTGCGTAACAATTGACGGTGCTATACAAGTACCTGTAATAAATAAATAAATATTCTTATCCTGCATTTTCCAGACATGCTCCCAACACTGCCCAATTCCTAACTGCAGCCTGGTGGACAGTTTAGTTGGGGTATATGCACTGTGTGGCCAAAAGTTGGATGGTGTGACACAAGGCATCAAGGATAAATCTCAGCAGGGACACAGACAGCATTTAAACCTGACAGAATTACCATTTCTTCCCCCATTCAATCCAGAAAGAGAAAACTAAATATTTTCACAGGAATTAAGCATTAACCCTTCCTATCCAGGCCATTTTTCAGTACTGTGATAGTTTGACTGACAACTTCTAAATCGTGCAACACTGGACCCAAATGAACCTGGTGGTTTATTTTACTTTTTATTATATAAATTTAAAAAAAAACTCTTTCCCTTACTTTTTAGTATAAAACGTTTTCAAAATGAAGAAGCGTGCTCATACTGAGTTGGTTAAACAATATAAATTAAGGGGTGCTTAGCTTTTAAGCACTAAAGTAAAGTACAAGTCTTCCTCTACTAGTGGGAATTTTTTTATGGTGAAATTGCATTGTGTGCACTGAGTAGACATCATGGTTATACCTAAAATGCTTTAAATGGCCCCAAAACATTCCCACAATTATTGGTGGTCAGGGGCAATTTTAACACCCTCCCCCCCAAAGCAGTCTCACAGTCATTGGGGTCATTGGTGGTTAGCAACACTTTATATCAAGCACAAAAGTGGTGGTCAGTCACATTTTAAAACCCTCCTCCCCCATCATTGATGATCGCTGGCATTTTAATTCCCCTGACTCTTCCCACCCCCCCCCCCCCCCCCGTTCCCAAAACAATTGTGCAACAATGGTGGTCAATGACTGGCCCTTTTGTTGAAACCCCCCTCCCTATCCAATTGCAATCATCATAGCCTTCTCTGCTCAAGCCAGGAGAATTTAGTGAATGGATTTAAATAAATCCTCCTTCTTCCCTTCTTCACTCTTACTTGTTTACATTGGTGATCACGTAAATTGTGACATCACCCATCTGCCTCTCCACCTTTGCCAATCAGAGGAAGCCTTGTTCATTGATAAAAAATTAGTGGCCACATCGGTGTGTAAGTACCCACATAGTTTGTTTGGGCCAGGTTGGTACAAATTCACAATTTAAAGTCATAGTAAAATTCTAGAGAGAGAATTCTGCTTAAGTACAGTCAATAGGTGTTGAGTTCCATTCTGGTACTTTTCTACATATTCCCAATGCTGCAGAATTACAGTTTAATAATTGACATGCACAGCAATAGAATATTACATATTCAGAGTAATAACACGTATGTTTAGTTTCAGTGAAACATGCTTAAATATGTACTAATTGGTTGCAATGAACAAAATAAATTCTAATTTCTTCCATTTTGTGAACAAGCCCCCTAGATGTTTGTTGTCCTTTTTTAGGCAGCTCCGTTATGTTCAGTACATATGCCAAAGTCAACGTGATGGGATTGGGCTTTCCGCTTTGACCACAGAGGAGAGGACCCGCTGGGCTCTGGTTGGTAAACATATAATGCATTTCTCAAAAGTTTCTTTGCTATGTGTTGGTGTTTTACCATGTCTCCATTGCTGTGGTCTCCTTCTAGTCTCGAGAGCACCTCATTAGTCTAGACCCAAAGAATCTGTCTCATCTTGAGCGGATCCAGAGCAGCCTGTTCATTGTGTCTATTGATGAAGACAGCCCACACGGAACACCTGAAGATTACAGCCAGGTAAGAAAATATTGTTTGGGAACCTTCTGTAACCCTGCTGCTGTTCACGACTGAGGGCCTCTGTGGGCTTCATCTATCTCCTACCAGCTGATCTTCTCCCCATTACTAACTTATTTTGCCTTGTTCTATGCTCTTTTGCCCCTGACGACTGGTGGAATAAGCAGCAGGAGAGGTGGAGGACACACAGATCTACTGAATAAATTAAGTAGTAGCGTGGAAATTGTTGCGCTGCAGGTCCTCTGGTACAGCTTCCTCTCCAGCAAGGAGAACAGGGAGCCAGAGCACAGAAAAAACATTCCAGATTTAATGAGACTATGAGTCAGAGGCACAGTATCTTAGATGATCCCACTCTGAATATATACAGCTATGAGGCACAAAGGTACATGGATACCTAAACAGAAAATGCACTGCTAGTTTTCAGGAGGAATTGAAGACAACAGGTACAATTTTTGGGGTACTGTTTAGGTAGAATTAAAGTATAATTAAAGGCAAATGTTTTTTTTTGTAGTTTTAGAGTGTAGTGGGATTAGAACACCTGTCAGTTTTTATTGCTGTCTGTGCCCCCGTTAGTTGTCCTGTTTACCATTATCATCGAAAGTGAAAATAAAAGAAAATCCCAAATTTTGAGCTGTCTCCAGAAAAGTAATAGAGGAGAAATCTTCCATTGGGGGACACTATTTCTGGTGACCTGTGAGTCCCCAAGGAATTCCCTTTAATTTACAGGGATGTCTTCTCACATCCTGTTTGCCTATGGAACAGGAAGTGAAGGAAAGTCTCCGCAATGGGACACAGATGGCAGAAAAAAAATCTGGCAGATATTATAACCCTCACTTGCTCTATCCAAAATGAAAAATAGTTTTGCCTGTAGTTCTACTTTACCATCTTTAGATGTTCTTTACAAGACAGCAAATATGCACTTTTAGGTTCAGGCCCACCTTAAATGTCTTATTTAAACTATATTGGTTGATTAATGCCATGTAAGATAACCCATGGACTTTGTTCATATATAGTACACACCTGCATTCTTGTTATTTTTTGATAAGATAAGTGTTACAGCCCTATGATCCTATAACTCATTGACATATTTTTTTTCATAAAACCCATTCAGTTATAGCTCTGGGAGAATAGCTGTGAAATGGAAGGGAGACCCCAGAGTCCCATGCATAGGGAAGGGAAGAAAAAGGGGGAGTTGCCTAAAACATCCAGTTAGTTATTTCTTGTCCTTTTCAATTTGCTGGTAAAATCTCATCTGTAATGATATTGATTTTTGTGGGTTAGACAAACACTTTCTGTTAGGACATGTTTTGAAATACTAGTATGCCTATACTGTATAAGCAGCTGACAGTATAAAGAATGGCTCAGTGTCTTAGAGCCTAAGTTTAGTTAAAACCAAAGCAGAAGGCACAAGGGACAATATACGGTATCTCACAACTGAGTCCTCACATTTTTGTAAATATATTATACCTTCTCATGTGACAACACTGAAGAAATTACACTTTGCTACAATGTGACGTAGTGAGTGTACAGCTTGTATAACTGTAAATTTGCTGTCCTCTCAAAATAACTCAACACACAGCCATTAATGTCTAAACCGCTGGCAACGAAAGTGAGTACACCCCTAAGTGACAATGTCCAAATTGGGCCCAATTAGCCATTTTCCCTCCCCGGTGTCATGTGACTCATTAGTGTTACAAGGTCTCAGGTGTGAATGGGGAGCAGGTGTGTTAAATTTGGTGTTATCGCTCTCACTCTCTAATACTGGTCACTGGAAGTTCAACATGGCACCTCATGGCAAAGAAATCTCTGAGGATCTGAAAAAAATAATTGTTGCTCTACATAAAGATGGCCTAGGCCAGTGGTGGGCAACCTTTTTTTTCAACTGAGCCAAATCTCGCCAAAACCACGATTGAAATTATTTTGAGAGCCACATTTTTAAAACTGAAAATACATCCCCCATAGTAATTCATCCCCCATATAGTAATTCATCCCCCATATAGTAATTCATCCCCCCTATAGTAATTCATCCCCCCTATAGTAATTCATCCCCCCTATAGTAATTCATCCCCCATATAGTAATTCATCCCCCATATAGTAATTCATCCCCCCTATAGTAATTCATCCCCCATATAGTAATTCATCCCCCATATTGTGTCAATTCACTTACCTTTGCTCCGCGCGTTCCTCTCGCCGTGTTCCCGCGCCGTTCTGGTCTTCAGGGCGGACTGTGAGAGGAGAGGAGTTTGTCACGCTGCCCCGCCTACATCCTGGCTGCCCCGCCTACATCCTGACAGCTGCAGAGTCCTGACTTTTGGGGCGGCCGCCCGAGAGGAGGGAGGGGGGCGGCCGCCCGAGAGGAGGGAGGGGAGCGGGCGCCCGGCACACAGAAGAGCCGCATTTAAGTTTGTAAAGAGCCGCATGTGGCTCGCCAGCCGCGGCTTGCCGACCACTGGCCTAGGCTATAAGAAGATTGCCAAGACCCTGAAATTGAGCTGCAGCATGATGACCAAGAGTTTACATTGTAGCAAGTGTAATTCCGTCAGTGTTGTCACATGAAAAGATATTCTAAAATATTTACACAAAAGTGAGGGGTGTACTCACTTCTGCGAGATACTGTGTGTGTATGTATATATATGTGTGTGTGTGTGTGTGTGTGTGTGTGTGTGTGTGTGTGTATATATATATATATATGTGTGTGTATGTGTATGTATATATATATGTGTGTGTATGTGTATGTATATGTATATGTGTGTGTGTGTATGTATATGTGTGTGTGTGTGTGTGTGTGTGTGTGTGTGTGTGTATGTATATGTGTGTGTATGTATATGTGTGTGTATGTATATGTGTGTGTGTGTGTGTGTGTGTGTGTGTGTGTGTGTGTATGTATGTGTGTGTGTGTGTATGTATATGTGTGTGTGTGTGTATGTATATGTGTGTGTGTGTGTATGTATATGTGTGTATGTATATGTGTGTGTGTATGTATATGTGTGTGTGTGTATGTATATGTGTGTGTGTGTATGTATATGTGTGTGTGTGTATGTATATATATGTGTATGTATATATATGTATATGTGTATGTATGTATATATATATGTGTGTGTGTGTGTGTATGTATATGTATATGTATATATATATATATATATATATATATATGTATGTGTATATATATATATATATATATATATATATATATAATTTATTTTTAATTAAGTAATTTTTAAAGTTTAACATCATACAAAACAATGGAAAGAAACACAAATCCACAAATCTAAATAAGACAATGAAAATTACATCAACACGAAACACTTAAAGCAGCAAATAGCACAGTGATTATGTCTCTTAAGGAAATATTTATGAGTACATGCGATACACTACACCTTAATAACACATCATTTCAGGAAGAAAGCTATCCCTGAAAGCATATCTTTCAACTCTAAACATGCTCAATCAACCCCCAATGAGTAAACGAGAAAAAAAATGAACAACGGCAGATATAAACCACTGGTTTTAAATAATCTCAGACCACTACACAAATTGAGACTATACTATGACTTTAATACAAGTGACTAGTGATGGAGAGGGATCAGCAGTGGCATCGCTAGGGGGTTGCAGCCTGCCAGAGGGGTGACACCAGGGCTTCTTCTCAGCTGCCACCTCCAGTGCTGGCCCTGTGCTTTTTTCTCACTACTGTCACTTCTAAACACAGAACCAGGCCTTTGTATTTAGAAGTAACAGCACTCCTGTCCGGGCTACTGCACTGAACCCTCCCGGGTGAAGCTGGTTAACTAATGCTGGGCATCCAGGCGTTGCTTCGGTGCAATTCTCTGTATGCACAGCATCTCTCACCTCTGCCTGCCGCCTGTCACACTTGAGCTAGGAAAGCTTTTGGTAGGCTCCTTAGATGTGTCCTATGACAGGTCTGTGTTGGGAGGGGAGAATTAAAAGCATTTGATGTGTAATTTGTACAGGAAGGGGGGTGGGGGGCTGTGCTGGGAGGGGGAAGACAATACTGTCAAGGATGGGGATTCGGGGATGGAGCTCTTCACCCTGTACCTAGTACCCTCCATAACTCTGCACCCTGTACCTAGAACCCCCTCCCCCCAGAACTCTACACCCTCCAGACCTCTGTATTTAGTACCCTCAAGAACTCTGCAACCTATACCTTGCACCCTCGAGAACTCTGCACCCCCCAAAACTGCAACCTGTACTTAGCACCCTCCAGAACTCTCTCTGCAACCTGTACCTAGCCCCCTTCAGAACTCTGCACCCTGTACCTAGCATCCTCCAGAACTCTGCAACCTGTACTTATCACCCCCCATAATCCTGCACCCTCCACCTATCATCCTCCAGAATTCTGCACCCTCCAGAACTCTGCAACCTGTACTTATCACCCCCCATAATCCTGCACCCTCCACCTATCATCCTCCAGAATTCTGCACCCTCCAGAACTCTGCAACCTGTACTTGACACCCTCCAGAACTGTGCACCCTGTACCTAGCACCCTCCTGAACTCTACACCCTATGCCTAGCATCCTCCAGAACTCTGCACCCTGTAGCTAGCACCCTCCAGAACCCTGCCCTGAACCCTCTGTATGTACCACCCTCCTGGTATTTAATGCCCCTTTAGGACCCTCCCACTTCCAGCTGCTGCGGTGCACTCAGCCCCCACACACACAGACACACACCCCTCCCCCCGGGGGAAGGTGGGGGCATGGCTGAATTTCTGCACCTCTTCTGTAAGATAGCCCTGACCAACACCATCAAATAGCACTGTGGCAGGCTAGGTGGGGAGAGCCAAACCAATGTGCAGGCCTACTCAGTGCCCTACTGCCTGTCCTGCTGTCACTCCAGGACAGAACACTGTGCATGGGGGGTGGGGGGATGACACCATTTTTTTTACCGCACCAGGTGACACCAACCCTAGTGACTCCACTGGGGATAAGAGGAAGAATCTACTAAGGTAGACGATAACCAAGGAAACCATACTTTTTGGAGTTTTTTTGCGTATCCCCTGTGCTGATGCGTCAGTTTCTCTCTCTTTTCACTAAAGTAGCAGTAACAGCAAATGTAGAAGGACAAGAACACAACCACCGTTTTGAGCTATAGGTTTACTGGCAAGAAAAAAAACAAGCTCAGAGTCTTAAAGCCTAAGTGTAGCTACAGTTGCAAGAAAACTTATGTGAACCCCTTGGGATTACGTGGAGTTTTGCATGAATTGGGCATAAAATGTGCTCTGAATGTCATCTAAGTCACAACAATAGAAGAACACAGTCTGCTGAACATAATACTACACAAACATTAGATGTTGCCATGGTTTAATTGCACATAACATGTAAACATTCACAGTGCAGGGAGGAAAAAGTATGGGAGGCCCTAGCTTAATGACTTCTCCCAGAGCTAATTGGAGCTAGGAGTGAGCCAACCTTGACTCCAATCAGTGTGATGATATTGGATGTGTTGCTGACAGCTGTCTTGCCCTTAAAAAACACACACCTGTTTTGGGATTACTGGTTTCAAGAAGTACTGTCTGATGTGAACCATGCCTCGCAGAAAAGAGCTCTCAGAAGACCTACGATCAAGAATTGTTGACTTGCATGAAGCTGGAAAGGGTTACAAAAGTATCTCCAAAAGCCTTGATGTTCATGTGTCCACGGTAAGACAGACTGTCTACAAATGGAGAAAGTTTAGCACTGTTGCTACTCTCCCTAGGAGTGGTCGTCCTGTAAAAATGACTGCAAGAGCACAGCGCAGAATGCTGCATGAGGTAAAGAAGAATCCCAGAGTGTCAACTAAAGACCTACAGAAATCTCTGGCACATGCTAACATTTTTGTTGACACATCTACAATAAGGAAAACATTAAACAAGAATGGAGTACATGGGAGGACACCACGGAGGAAGCCATTGCTGTCCAAAACAGTTTTCACAGCGCTTTACAATATAAAGGGAGACCGTGGAGTTACAGTACAATAAAATACCAAATTAATTTCTTCAGCAATACCATTTATCTTGGCCTCTGTTACCCTCTTCACCTTTACACCTTTGTTCAGCTTTTGTTCAGTGTAAGTTCTGTTGTTTAGATTGCTGTGTTCTGTCGGTGTATGGATCATTTACCACTTTTTTCAACATCTAATGTCCAGCCTTTCAATTGCATTGCCCATTTGAGTGGAGGGCTTGATTATGAATGCTGCGCAGGAAGTTAACTAAGCTACTCGCCCCATAATAAAGGCACAGGAAACTGTTGGGATTGTCGTGCGCCACATTAAAGTGGTTATAAACCTCAGATATGAAATCTGAACACCCACTATAGCGTGTATGTATCTCAATCCAGAGCACTATGTGTCATTTCTGTCCGCTGCCTCATTCATCTGCTATCAGCATTTTTTTTTTTTTTAAGAGCAGTGCAAGTATCATGCCTGCTGACAATGTGCTTTATTCCCTATAATATAGATTGCATACAAAGCTCTGGCTGGAGATCCAACTGTGCGCTGGGGAGACAAATCTTACAACTTCATCATGTGGCGTAATGGAGTGTTCGGCTCCAACTGCGATGTAAGTATAGAATACCCGTCACTCAGGTGAGTTGCCCACACAGGATAAAGCAGTAGGATCTCTTTGATGCTCCTCCTCAGCAACACTCGACTCCCCTCTGCTCCTCTACCTATCTGATCATCTTTCAGGAGTGGTGAATGATATCCAGTACTTCTGGTTATGGGATAACTTATCCTCTTCCACCAATATTATACCATTTGTGATTGCCAGTCAGGCTCTGACTATCACATGGAGGTGAGGAAAGAAATCAGTCCTGTGTATAGAAGAACATCCTTGTTATTGCATCAGAGCAATATACAGCATCACGAGACACATTGGAGATGTTACTAAAACTTTGGTGCAGCTGTGAAAAGCAATCAATCAGCTTCCAGGTTTTATTGTCAAAGCTTTAAGTGTTACTAAACCCAGGACCCTGCATTCATTATATCCGGTCTTCTACAGTACATGCTACATGGAAAGGCAATTATTTTAGTAAATATAACCTGCTAAATACTTTTTCTCATCAGCTGTACATAGCAGTCTTGTGACTTATATCAGTGTCCGGCAGAGCACTGGTTAAAGTTTGTAGGAGTTTTCATTCTCCTCTGACTGTCCTATGAGGTTGCATAACCCCGACCCTCTGTCTGGACAGTTCTGATTGGCCCTGTGCTGATCACATGCACCCTCCCAAAGAAAAAATATGAAAAAACACAGAGAAACTGGGCGCTCAAACAGATGTCCTTGGAATACTATTGTTTGCACCACAGGGAAGGCAGCACATGAACTAAATGGAAAAGTACTACAAAGATCAGCAAGGAGTGCTGTTCCAAGTGCAAGAATGTTATAAACTGATCCCAAGAGGTGAATGACATATGCAAGATTTGTTAGGACCATGTAACCTGATCATAATTAAAAACTTCCAGAGAGGAGGCTGCTCACAGACATGGATGTTCCGAAACCTGACAGTGCCATACAGCGTCCACCGATGGATGACCCACAATCCCGTAGCCAACGGAAGGCAGATGGAAAAAATGAGGTGTCACCATGGCCAGAAATCTCTGTGGGTTCCTACAGCCTCCGTGAGATGCTGGTCAATGAGATCTGTTGGCTGGAACTGGCGGAAGGACCCGGAGGAGAGCTGGAATAAGGGAAGAGAGACTGCAGTTGTATCTGGATACATCTGTGTTAGGAGATGTATCCAGTCAGATATACCCACTGTAACTATATCGTACGTTTACGGCTGCCATTCATTTGAACTGGCTGCCATTCCTCGTGAAACGCAGGGAAAAAGTCCCTGCACTATTTTTGGAATTGCAGCCCACATGGAAACTGCAAGTACAGTGCGGTTCCGATTTTAAGTGTGAGTGGCGTGCTATTAGGATTAATGGCATCCACCCGCTGCTCCTGCATTTCACTTTGTGGGTGGCTGCAGCTGCAGGAAGAGGTGCAGGTCCCACAGCGGCAACCACCTGCACAAGTGTGAAGCTAGCCTAATAAACTAGCTAAAAAAAAAAAAATCTATCTGTTCTGCTAAAATGTATATTAAACTGAGATTTGTACTGGGTGGTGATTGAGTGGGAGCATCTAGGTTTACATACAGTTAGACCCATATATATTTGGACACAGTTTTAGTTAATTTCAGGTATTTACATATTCAAGCTATAGTTATATAATGGATATGGGCTGACAGTGCACACTCTCAGGTTTAATATGAGGGTATGTACATCCAACTTGGAGGAAGGGTTTAGGAATTACGGCTCTTAAGAGTAGCCATTCCCCCTTTTTCAAGGGACCAAAAGTAATTGGACAATTGAATCAAAAGCTGTTTCGTGGCCAGGTGTGGGCTACTCCTTCGTTATTTCTATATCAATTAAGCAGGTAAAAGGTCTGGAGTTGATTCTAAGTGTGTTATTTGCATTGTGAATGCATTGCTGTGAACCTACATCATGCATTCAAAGGAGCTGCAAGTGAAACAGGCCGTTGTAAGGCTTCAAAAACAAAACAAATCCATCAGAGAGATAGTCGCAACATTAGGAGCGGCTAAATCAACAGTTTGGTACATTCTGAGGAAAGAAGAACACAATGGTGAGCTGAGCAACATAAAAAGGCATGAACGCCCACAGAAGACAACAGTGGAAAAAAATTTGAAGCAGCCAGGTGGGGAAGTGTTAGCTGAATACTGGCTGCATCTATTCTGTTCATCTATTCAGATGCAGTCACTGTTTGGGCATTGGGACAGCTGCTGTTGCCGGCTGTCAGAATACAACAGCTAGGTTGGGGGGAGTTGTCCATACATGCTGTTAGCACAAATGGAGGAAACTTTTTTTCGTTCAGCTTTCAGTGGTTTGGTCAGCTTTAGAGAATCCAGACACAGGATAACCAAACCTGTACAAGCTGTAAAAGTGTTGCTGAATGAATGACAATGTAACATGGGCTGTTTGAGGTTGTTCCGGCCATGTAAAATATAGTCTTCACCAATGTGAAGTCAGGTGTGACCGCAGCTCTTGACTGTGCTGTGATCTTACGGCTTGTCTCTCTCTGTGTTACAGCATGCTCCGTACGATGCTATGGTGCTGGTGGCTATGTGTGACTACATCGATCACAACATAAAGGCCTCTGAGGGACGTTGGAAGGTATGTGCACAATGCATTGGCCAGGAGGGACTTTTTCTTCTGCATGTTTTTTTCTTTTCTTTTTTTTTTTTTATATAAACATGTTAAAGCTGAAATCCACGCAATAAACTAAATACATAGAATAAATACTTATGTGGGCATTGCTTTATCTGGTAAAAGATTTGTATATCTGTCTATTCAATTCTGAGGTTTACCAGCTCTGACACGTAGCACAGCCCTGGAAGGGCAGTTAACCTCCCTGGCAGTCTAACTGGCAGTACATTGTTTTTCATGGAAATTTATTGTTTTATATTGTAGGCCTGTAATTCTTAGAAATAAATCACTTAAATCTGTCCAAACAAGAGTCTAGTAAACATCCGGGTATGATAAACACGCCGGTATATAACATCCGGGTATTTGAAACACGAATCATAAATTATAATATAATAATTATAAAAAATAATATTATAATACATTTAATTCAATAATGTAATCAAACCAAAAACACTGAAATATGAAATATAGCGCCAAGTTCGCACATCACTGAGCTCAGTCGCAGAATCGTTTTCAGTGTCTGATGACGAATTTCCCCCACAAATCATTATCACTCAATTCTGCAAGTGGTTCTGATTTACTATCGCTGTTCTCTAGCTGGTCTAAAACCGCTTTTGACCTAAAGGGACGATTTTTGGACGCCATGGACATTCTCAAGTTTCCAGGCAGAAAGAACAGTAAAAATGCAGGCAGGGCACAGGACAAAGCACTCGGGACAATATTTAGGTGAAATGGTTTGATACAGTAATGTGATCCTAAAAGATTACAGCATATTATGTGTATGTAAAATTTTGACTTTTTTGAATCTCCCGCCGGTTTTGCTCCCCGTACGTCTTGACGCTCGCAGGGAATGGAACCCGGAAGACAAATGCCGGCGGACTTGGCCGGGGGTACACAGTGGGAGGACCTCGCGGGATCGTGGGAGAAGGTAAGGCTCGAGGGATCGCTGCAGTGTAATCCCGAGAGTTGCTCTGGGTTACCGCTTCTGGTACTGAAATTAACCCTGAGCTACACTTGGGAGTACTGCCAGGAAGGTTAAGTATCATTTACAGGTCTTGTCCCTCCCCCAACCTGTACCTGGAGGTGAGGTTATCTCTCTGCCACTTTAAGGCCTAATGCACAGTAGGCTTAAAAAAAGCCTCTTTTGCAATTGGTGTTCTATTTATTTTTTTTAGCCTGTAAACGCACCTCCATGTAAGCCAGCGGGGTTTATTTAATAAAGCTGGAGAGAGCAAAATCAGGCTCACATCTGAAGAGGAACCAATCGGCTTCTAACCTCAGCTTGTTAAATTAAGCTTGGGCAATAAAACCTGGAAGCTAATTGGTTTCTATGCAGAAGTGAGCCTAATTTTGCTCTCTCCAGCTTTAGTAAATAAACCCCTATGTGCCCATGCACACTTGGGCGGCATTTAAAGGCGTATTAGAAGAGGTACATTTACAGGCGTGAAAAAAAAACTCACCAAAAGCACATTCAGGATAGGAGCAAAAGAAGCACTAGATGTGCCTAAATGCACCTAAATGCTTTGAGTGTTAATGTATTTCACTAGCCAAAATAAATTATTATCTGGACAATGGAATCCATCAACACTCAAATGCTTGACTCCCCTGATTGTGTGCAATACACAGCTTTTTTTGCGATTTTTTATTTTTTTATTTTTTTTTTTTTTTTTTTTTTTTTTCTAGCAGCTATTCTCCTGCCGGGAAAATAGGCCTTCAAAGGGGCTAAACAGATTTCCTGTGTGCATGAGGCCTGAAGTGTTTACACTTCTCCAAAGTGCTGCTCTGCTCAGCACATGATAGCCTTTGTTCTCCATGCTCACTAGGTCAGAACTGGCTGATAAAACAGTTTGTGTAAGTACATTAATTGTCTGTATTTATTTGACCAATATCCAGATTTAATCTGAATTTTACAGTGGACTTTTTATAATGTTTCCAAGCAATGATATAGATAATGTGCTTCACGGCTTCTTTTTCCTACTCCTGCATGAAGCTAAAATTGGCAGTTCTGGGAATCTAGCTAGGTAAGCAGTCAGCTGCACAAGGTAAATACCAGGATGGAGATTAAAACGGAACTCCAGAGAAAATAGAGGTTTACCCTTGCGGTGGGTCCCCTCTGCATCTACAGGGCTTCTCCTGGAGTTCCGCTTTAAATGCACTCAGCATGTAGGTCACATCATATGAGTCAGGATAAATCGTAAAAAGTGTATAGTTCTACTTTAGGTTCCATTTAAGGGATATATGCTGATTAAACATCAGCGTATATCCCTTAAATGGAACCTAAAGTAGATCTATATGCAAATGGTTTTTTTTTTTTTTTATTTTATTTTATTTTATTTTGGATGGAACATGGGAGAGTTATAACCCCTGTCAAATTTTTTTTTTGACATCTGTGTCCCTTTTCTGAGATTTCACTTCCTTTACCATAGCCAAACAGGACGTGAAAGGAAATCCCTGCAAATTAAGGCAATCATTTGGGGACCCCCAGGAAGCTAGAACCAGTGTCCCCATTGGAAGATTTCCCCTCTATTACTTTTTGAGGGACAACCCAAAATTTGGGATTTTCTTTTATTTTCACTTCCAATGATAATGGTAAACAAGACAAAAAAAGAGGGGGGATCTCCCTAACGAGAGCACAGAGAGCAAAGAAAACTGCCAAGCTTTCTAATCCCTCTCCACTTTATCAAAAACTAAATAAAAACGTTTTGCCTTTAGTAATACTTTAAAGCTGAACTCCGTGCAGATTTTTTTTCCCCATGCAGTGGGGCTGTGCCTGCACTGCATGGGTTAGCTGTTCGTTTTA
This sequence comes from Staurois parvus, assembly GCF_062004578.1. Taxonomy (NCBI): domain Eukaryota; kingdom Metazoa; phylum Chordata; class Amphibia; order Anura; family Ranidae; genus Staurois; species Staurois parvus. The sequence continues at coordinate 1,711,916 of NW_028317847.1, forward strand.
TTGTAGGGGAGAGGACAGTGGAGATGCACTTACCTGATCCTCCGATCCTCCCCACACAAGACCAGTCTGGCACCCCTGTGCTTGAAAATGGACTGTTCCTGACGTCAGCATGCTCCATAGACCAGAAAAATCCACCAGTGGACTGTGGGGTAGGGCGGTTTCCCAGATAATCGAAGGATCAGGTGAGTATGAACTTTGAGAAGTTGACCCATGCAGTGGGGGCACACCTTCATTGCATGGGAAAGAATAAATTTGCCAGGAGTTGGGCTTTAGCTGTATTCGAGCACCACAAACTGCAAATGCTATTTATTTCATTTGTAATATTCAACCATTCATCCATGTCATCCTTCTTTTTGTTGAGAAGTCACTTTGAAAAACAGTCTATTAGCATTTCTAATCGCTGCCATCTTGAGTAAGTGCAGATGATTCACGTAGCACTTCCTGGAATCCATCTGCCCAGAGCTCAGGCATGCAGGCAGGAGGATGAGCTTAGCTGAGAAAACCCCTCCCCCCCCTCCCCTCCCTCCTGAAAGTAAAAAATAAATACCAGGATGTATGATTATTTACTATTTTGGTCTAGGCCATAAACCAAGTAGCAACTGAAGAAATGTAAACGAAAAAGTGAAAAGCAAGTAAATATAATAAACCTTCCTATCTATGTATTCACGTTAGCAGCATAAGGATGGTCCATGTTCAGTGAGGAAAATGTCGTTCCACTCTAATATATGTATTAATACACACTTCCTCCTGGCAGGGTCCTGTGTCAGTCCGGGACTTGGCTCATCCCACAGAGCTGGTTTTCACCGTGGATCAGAAAATCCTAGATGACATCGCTCTTGCCAAAGCACAGTATCATACTCAGGTACATTTCATTTATTACCCTATAGATCACATGATAAACAGCCATTCCAGAAAACAAGTGGAATCTCCCGGAACTACCAGCACCATCCACAATACATTATAAAGGTACATAAAGCCCAGCTGCAGCCCAGATCTTAGTCGAATCCATTCACACCACAATGTGTGTGGTGAATGCATATAAACATTTGTGCATTGACCTGCGTTTGCATGCTGCATTGCGATTTATCATTCTCTGTGTTGCAAATTTACATGTTGCACTGCAAAAATTCACATAACTTTATTTATTTTTATTTTTTTTTTAAAGGAAATTCCAATTGAATTTTTCGCTTCCTATGTTTATTTGTGATGTGGCGCGCCTATGTGTGTTTACATGTGGTGTGCCATGTTGTGCTAAAAACAGTCGAGCCAGTGCTACTTTTATTTTCAGCGCAGGTCAATGCACATCAGTACAACACTCTGGATCAAACTGCTCCTATTTATTATTTATTTATTTCAGGTACTTATTTAGCGCCGTCCATTTACGCAGCACTTTACATATATATTGTACATTCACATCAGTCCCTAACCCTCAAGGGGTGTACAATATAAGGTCCCTAACTCACATTCATACATACACATACTAGGGCCAATTTAGACAGAGGCCAATTAACCTACCAGCATGTCTTTGGAGTGTGGGAGGAAACCCACACAGGCACAGGGAGAACATGCAAACTCCAGGCAGGTGGTGCCGTGGCTGGGAGTTGAACCAATGACCCTAGTACTGCCAGGCGGAAGTGCTAACCATTTAGCCACTGTGCTGCCCAATGGAATATATTGCTTTTACAATGTACTGTGTATGTACTGGCTTGTATTGATCAGTGCATGTCCGCACATCTGGTGTAACTGGACCCTTAGTGGTTGTAAACCCTTACATATACCCAGTGAAGTGATTGGCCTCAGATGATACACAGAGATGAAACAAATCCTTGTGCCTAAGTTGCACCTGTTTATCTGTTTTATTCTCTTCTCTATAGCAATTCAAAGTGCAGAATTTATACAGCTTGTCTGAGCTTTCATAAATCAGGGGGTAGGGAGCTGTAGTTACACTTCGCAGAGCTGATTGGAGAGAAGGGACACACACCCCTTCACACAGAAACAGAGCGGAAGCTGTCTATCACAGGCTGTGTGCTGGAGCTCCCTCCTCTGTAAATGTTTTACATCTTGGTGTCAGGAAAACTTGCCAGAAGTGACTGATAGCTGATAGCAGAGTAACAAGGCAGCAGACAGAAATGACACTTAGTGCTTTGGATTGAGACAAGCACACGCTGTAGAAGAAGATGCTTGGTTCATATTTCATGCCAGAGGTCTCAAAATTTAGATAAACTGGGGAAGTATTGGAGCCTCATCCAAATTTGTATTGCTGTCTGAGTCTCTATTGGGGAGGTTTTCCCTCATTACCTTTTTAACACATGAAGGAAAGGCTATCCAACAGGAACTACTAGAAATGATGCTATTAATGTCTGTGATTTCCTGTCCTGGTGACACCTGTGCCCTCTATTTGTTGTCCTGGTGTCGCAGGGACTGAGGGAAAATATTCACAATGGGGTCACAGACAGGAATAAACAAAATCAGAAACTATATATCTCCTAATCTGCCAAAAAGAATGCTATAATTTTTCTTGGCAGTCCACCAAAGGCAAGTTCTAAAAAGCTCCTCATGGGATGAGTTTCCCGCTTCCAGCAGCCAATCAGGAATTTTCCAGGGCAGGGTTGAATCTTATTGGTGGATGTAATAGGTTTTTATTATTGTTACATGTATTTATATAGCGCTGACAATCTACGCAGTGCCCTCAAGTTGCTTGCAATCTAAGGTCCCTATCATGCATTCATACACATGCTAGGGCCAATTTAGACAGGAACCAATTAATTGGCCAGCATGTCTTTGTAGTGTGGGAGGAAAGCAGAGTACCCGGGGGAAACCCACACAGGCACAGGGAGAACATGCAAACTCCAGGCAGGTAGTGTCTTGGCTGGGATTTGAATCGTGAGCTGCGCTGCTGTAGAGCCATCAGGGTTCCTGCAGGGGAAGTGTTTATGAATTTCAATCCTGTAGTACACACTAGTAAGTACAAAGTGTTCCCAGATTATTGATTAAAACAAATTGTATATTATTATGTCCTCCATTGTTCATGCATCACACAGTACATTCAACAACCCTAACAATGTCTCTTCTGTCCTCAGGCCTCCGATCTTCAGGTTGCCAACTATGCCTTTACTTCGTTTGGGAAGGCTCTAGTGAAGAAGAAGAAGCTCCACCCAGACACCTTTGTGCAGCTGGCTCTGCAATTCGCTTTCTATAAACTTCATGGCCGGTATGAACAAGTGCTTCTAAACACATGGGGGGCAATTAAAGTGGTATTAAACCCAATTGGAAACTTTTATTATATTGCAAATCACAATTCTTAGATGTGGTGGCTGCATTAGTTTTCTTTTTTAGGCTTTCTTTTGTTTATTTTCACCTGGTGATCCTGTCAGTAACTGTTTATTTTTTAAAAGAACAAACTGTCCTGCAGATGTAGCAGTTAAATGGTTGAAACAAACCATTTACCACTTCTTTTATCCCAACTTTTATCCCAAGAGAAAAAAAACTGTTGAGTTATTGGTTAAAAGGTATGAGTTGGAGTTTGGCTTCAATGTGTTTGTTTATCTAAATTTGCTAGTACATATAACACTCCACTCCCTCAGATTAACAATGCTGCTGTCCAAAGGTGTCTCTGTTGCTTATTTATCCAGAGTGATGTCTCATTAACCGCTTCCGCGCCGCTCTATAGCAGAAATACCACTACAGGGCGGCACGGGTGCGCAGAATTATGCGTGTGTGTGTATGTATATGTGATTTTGCAGTTCTGGGTAGGGGGTGCATGCGCGCCCTACCCAAGCAGCCTCGGCTGTCAATCACCAGGTCCCAGACGATGATTCCGCGGTGATCTCAAAGGATTTCCGACGGGGGAGAGACCTGTATATAAACAATACAGTTCTCTCCCCTGTCAGCTCCTGCACACTGCTTTGTATGGCTCTACATAGCACAGACATACAAAGCAGTGTGCTTAGCGTGAAACACAGCAGCATAGTAAACCAGCACAAAGTTAACCCTTTGATCGACCCACGTTATCTCCTTTCTGCCCAGTGCCGCCATTAGTACAGTGTCAGTGCTTTTTATTAGCACTGATCACTGTATTGGTGTCACGAGATGATGTCAGTGGCAGTTAGTCAGTTCCCCCCCAGTGTCAGAATGCCCGCCGCAGTCCCGCTATAAGTCACCGGTCTCCACCGTTACTAGTAAATAAAAAAAATTACAGTATCTATACCGCCATTTGTAAAAGCTATAACTTTCACGTAAACCAATTTAATTTACACATATTGGATTTTTTTTTAGCAAAGACATGTAGCAGAATACATTTTGGCCTAAATTTATGATGAAATTTGATCTTTTACATTTTTTACTGCACATGTTTAAAAGCAAAAAGTCTAATATCGGGTTTTTTTCAAAATTGCCGGTCTTTTTTTTGTTTATAGTGCAAAATATAAAAAACGCACAGGCGATCAAATACCACAAAAGAAAGCTCTATTTGTGGGTAAAAAAGGACGTAAATTTAATTTGGGTGCAGCGTTGCATGACCATGCAATTGTCAGTTAAAATAACGCAGTGCCGTATTACAAAAAAAGGCCTGGTCACGAAGAGGTAAATCCTTTGGAGGGCAAGTGGTTAATATAGAAGGTGTGTTACTGGCCAGATCCACCAGGTGAAAACAGAGTAAAATCCCCTTAAAAAAATAAAACTAATGCAGCTACCACATCCAAAGATGAAGTTCCAATATGTTGCATTTTTGGTTTGGGGTTTATACTGCCTTAACAAAGGGAAACGCGCCGGTTTTGTGGTGTGAATTATTTTCTGTGCACAAGATTAACAATGTTATAAGACAGGTTCTATTTGCTTTTACACAGGCCGCCTCAGATCAGATCATGTTAAAAGTGCAATGCGACAGTTTCTGTATGGTTCTGATCGCGTGAACCAAAAGAATGAAGTGCTTGCGGCAATGTTCTAATGTTCTGTTTTTAAGTTATTATAACGTATAACAAAATTTTGGCTCACATGGAGTAAACATGTTTGAATATGGTGCACCACCGCTGCATGACAAATAATTGAGTTGGTGTGTACCACTTTTATGCATTTTTTTTTTTACGGGAAGAGCTAATTAACCACCAGCTGCCCAAGCCAAAAAAAATATCAGCTTTTTTTTTTTTTTTTTTTTATTTCTAAATAATTACTTAGGCCGGCCATAGACGATTCAGCAGGCTGAATGTACCAACCAACACAATCAACTTCGGTACAACCAACCCGACGGATTTTACATGTGACTATCGCTAGTGGCTGTTATAGCTGCTAGAAGTAATCGCTATCTTCTCCTTCCTGCCCCCCACCCACCAAGAGAATACAATGGCTCGGCAGTAGGGATTGCCCTGTGATTGCAGGAAAAAAATTAGTTCGGTGTATGGCCTGTCTTACAACCCCCAGACATTATATTTCTGAAAGCAAAGGCGCGGGAGATATATGTCAGATATTTGCACAGCAGTTTCTAAAATGCAATTTTTAATAAAAAAATAAATTTGATGGATTTTAATACACAAAAGCACATTATAATACCCAATGATTAGGTAAACTATAAAAGATGATGTTATGCAGAGTAAATAGATCCCTAACATCTCCATAGGCAACGCTTTAAAAGCCTTTACAGACTACCAGTTTAAAGTTACGTCAGGTGCTAGAATTATTGGGCTCGGTATGTTTGCGGCAATACCTCAGGTGTGGTGCGATCATCGTTTACATATGCCTGCAGGACACATGTCACCTTTGTGCATGAGCTTGGAAAGACAAGGGCACTTTACTTTTTTTTTTCTTCTATTAATATTTATTATTACAAAAAAAATATTTTTAACACTGTCTCTTTAAAAAAAAATATTATCAACGTTATTGCTATCACAGGGGATGAACAACATCCCTTTGTGATTGCATGGGCAGTGACAGGTACTCTTTATTGAGACATCTGGGGTCTATTAGACACCAGAGCTCACCTCCGCCCTCAAAATCATCTGATCAAACCAAGTTCGGTTCAATCAGATACTGTACAAGCTAGTAACAGCATGCAAACAGCAAACCAAAACCGGAAATGACAAAATACTTGTCGCTTCTGATTTCATAGACCATAAATATTATTGGGGAACATAAGATCTTCCCTCGTTTCTATGGTGTGTCAGCGCAACAGCTGGTTTTAGTCCTGCCCTCCCCAGTGGCATGGGACAGCCCAGAATGACGGTGGCAGAGGGGGGACCACTTTCTGCCACATGTAAAAGTGATCCGGTGGCTGTATAGCCACCGGATCACTTTTACATTATAGAGCATCATTGGCTGAAAAAAGACATAGCCAGGTCATGGCTGCAGCTGCAGCCATGACCCCAGTATACTTACTGAAACCTTGAGGATATATGAGTACGTCCTAAGGGCAGCTAGTGGTTGAGCAGGCATATGGAAACTGGCACATTTTTTTTTGCGTTTGCTAGTCTGTGTTAATCCCTCCTATAGAATATGGATGGTCAGCGACATGAAAACTATTGATACACCAAAGTCCATCTAGTTTTCATTTGTTCTGTTTTCTTTTTCTTAGTCCCGGATGCTGTTATGAAACAGCCACTACTAGAACATTCTACCACGGGCGCACTGAGACTATGAGACCCTGCACTGTGGAGGCCGTGACCTGGTGTCGCTCCATGCTGGACCCTTCCGCTACTGTAAGTTGGGCTGCTTTGATAATAGCAACTTATTGTTAAAGGGTTAGTTCACCTTTCCCTATAAACTGCCTATGCAAGTAAGGGTCACTTGTAGATGAAAACCAACTGGACAGCATTAATTAACCACTTGCCATCCGGGGCAGTTTTTTAATTTTTTACATGCATGTTAAAATCAGGATTTTTGTTGCTAGAAAATTACTTGGAACCCCCCAAACATATCCTTCTTTTTTTTCTTTTTTTTTTCTTTTTAAAGCAGAGGCCATGAAGAAAAAATTAAGGCTGTTGCAATTTTGTATGTCACATAATATTTGCGCAGCTGTTTATCAAATGCAAATTTCCAGGAGAAAATCCAGTAAAATGAATTCTCAAAATTGTGTGCAATTGAGAAATGGCGACAATCTACGCTAGCTACAATTTTTCATAGCTGACACTCTAAAAGCCTTTACAGGTTATCTATGTAGAGTTAATGATGAATGATGGCCGTAGGATTATTGCTCTCCCTCTGGAGGTCAAGGTGATACTTCACTTGTGTGGTGCAATCGTTACTTACAAATGTATACCTATGCGCCCATTTGCTTTTGGGTGTGTGTGGGGGAATAACAAGGTGTTTACTTTTTTTTTCATTTAGCGAGTTGATTTTGTTACTAACTCTGATATAAATTTTTTATGCATTTAAAGTGGTCCTAAAGGCATGCCATTTTGTACCTTAATGCATTCCCTGCATTAAAGTGGAGTTCCACCTGAAAAAAAAAAATAAAAGTCAGCAGCTACAAAAACTGTAGCTGCTGACTTTTAAAATACAGTCACTTACCTGTCCCTCAGTCCAGCAGTGTCCTCACTATGGCTGGTTTCACTGGCCGTCTTCTCTCCCTGGCACCGGCATCTTCAATGTGGGCACCCGTCTGTGACAGCTTGCGGCTTCACAGGCGGGTGCCCACTGTGTATGCGTGAGAAGTGCTGCGCTTTGTGAATGGCCCCGTAGTCTTCTAGGACCTGTCACGTGTCCCAGAAGACTACGGGGAGGGAGGGGAAGAGGACAACTTCCGCTTCCGATCGCCTAGGTCAGGGGTAGGCAACCTGCGGCTCTCCAGCTGTTGCAGGACTACAAATTCCATCATGCCTCTTCAAGTCATAGCTGTAACTGTCAGGTTTGTAATGTTGCAATGCCTCATGGGAAATGTAGTTCCACAACAGCTAGAGAGCCAGGTTGCCTACCCCTGGCCTAGGGGATTGCAGTGGAAGTGGGAGCAGGCACCTGTCAAGTTCGGGTTTCCGCTTCTCCCCCCGCTCCCCAAAGGTGCCAATTCTTAATTGGGAGCGATGGGAAAAAAAGCTTAAAGCGGAACTTTTCCTTTTGGGTGGAGCTCCGCTTTAAGTTAAAAAATGTCCAGGTAGCAGTTACACCCCCTCTCTCCCCTTTTCCAGGCTCTCACTGGTTTTACTGGGGCGGTGGGAGCCATTGGCTCCTGCTGCTGCCAGTCAAATCCTGCAAACAAAAGATAACTGGTGTGATTGGAGGCTACTTGGGTGCCAACATCCTAGAAATAGTCTATCCAATAAATTGAGGCACGGGGTGTGTGACTTTCGTGGCACCAGGTATGGTTTAAACACCAGTGTTAATATGTAAAAACAGTTTATTGGGTCTTTATTCAAGAACATAAAACCATAACTGAAAGCATATACTGTAGCTTTAGATCTTAGGGGAACAGAGCCCCATATGCAACTCATAAGTTCAAGTGTAAGGCCTCGTTCACACCATACATGCAGAAAAACTGATGGAAACTGACATGCAGATTTCACTTGCAGAAACATAATATTTCATGCATGGTTCAGTGAGTTTTATGCACATTGCAGATTCCTGCACAGAAAAAACCTCCACAAGATACCAGTGTTGTGGTGTGAACAGGACACATAGAGAACAATTATTTTTTTAGTGCCCTTGCAGAACGCGTGCAGAAAAACTGCACCGTGGTGTGACTGAGCCCCAACAGTCTTGATATAAAGGTTTCTTGATGCGTTTTGAGTATGGCTCTTCCTCAGGGACATACGTATACCTGGCTTTACAAGAATAGATAGTAATCATAGAGAGAGGCTGAGAGCAATCTGAGGTGGTGAAACAGCTGGATGCCACTGGAAAATCTGTTGCACTATACATGCCGATCTTTGTACAAAAGAAAGGCATTAGGTTTGGTGAGTGGCTGTCTCATTTGAGGTGCACTTGGATTTTGATGACAAAACACCGTGGACTTTTAATATTCAACGCTGGTGTTTTATATTGGATTGAGGACATTGGCACTGTTATATGTTTAACCCTTTCACGCCGTCACCTCCAGGCCCTTTAAGAGGGATCAAACGCCTAGAGGTGGAGGTGGGCATTTTGGTCATGTGACTGCCATGATCGGCTGTCACAGTGATCACATGAATGGAAAGCTCCCGATCGCAAGTAGCAATCAGGAGCTCTCCAGTACCTGCTAGTAACTGTCGCGGGAGCTTGCAGGGCGTGCACTCTCGGCACTGCATTGTTTACATTTTGGTACACATATACAGTCAGGTCCATAAATATTGGGACATGGACACAATTCTAACATTTTTGGCTCTATACACCACCACAATGGATTTGAAATGAAACAAACAAGATGTGCTTTAACTGCAGACTGTCAGCTTTAATTTGAGGGTATTTACATCCAAATCAGGTGAACAGTGTAGGAATTATAACAGTTTGCATATGTGCCTCCCACTTGTTTAGGGTCCAAAAGTAATGGGACAGAATAATAATCATAAATCAAACTTTCACTTTTTAATACTTAGTTGCAAATCCTTTGCAGTCAATTACAACCTGAAGTGTGGAATGCATAGACATCACCAGACGCTGGGTTTCATCCCTGGTGATGCTCTGCCAGGCCTCTACTGCAACTGTCTTCAGTTCCTGCTTGTTCTTGGGGCATTTTCCCTTCAGTTTTGTCTTCAGCAAGTGAAATGCATGCTCAATCGGATTCAGGTCAGGTGATTGACTTGGCCATTGCAGAACATTCCACTTCTTTCCCTTCAAAAACTCTTTGGTTGCTTTTGCAGTATGCTTTGGGTCATTGTCCATCTGCACTGTGAAGCGGCATCCAATGAGTTCTGAAGCATTTGGCTGAATATGAGCAGATAATATTCCCGAAACACTTCAGAATTCATCCGGCTGCTTTTGTCAGCAGTCACATCATCAATAAATACAAGAGAAGCAGTTCCATTGGCAGCCATACATGCCCACGCCATGACACTACCACCACCATGCTTCACTGATGAGGTGGTATGCTTAGGATCATGAGCAGTTCCTTTCCTTCTCCATACTCTTCTCTTCCCATCACTCTGGTACAAGTTGATCTCGGTCTCATCTGTCCATAGGATGTTGTTCCAGAACTGTGAAGGCTTTTTTAGATGTCGTTTGGCAAACTCTAATCTGGCCTTCCTGTTTTTGAGGTTCACCAATGGTTTCCATCTTGTGGTGAACCCTCTGTATTCACTCTGGTGAAGACTTCTCTTGATTGGTGACTTTGACACACATACACCTACCTCCTGGAGAGTGTTCTTGATCTGGCCAACTGTTGTGAAGGGTGTTTTCTTCACCAGGGAAAGAATTCTTCGGTCATCCACCACAGTTGTTTTCCGTGGTCTTCCAGGTCTTTTGGTGTTGCTGAGCTCACTGGTGCGTTCCTTTTTTTTAAGAATGTTCCAAACAGTTGTTTTGGCCACTCCTAATGTTTTTGCTATCTCTCTGATGGGTTTGTTTTGTGTTTTCAACCTAATGATGGCTTGCTTCACTAATAGTGACAGCTCTTTGGATCTCATCTTGAGAGTTGACAGCAACAGATTCCAAATACAAATAGCACACTTGAAATGAACTCTGGACCTTTTATCTGCTCATTGTAATTGGGATAATGAGGGAATAACACACCTGGCCATGGAACAGCTGAGAAACCAATTGTCCCATTACTTTTGGCCCCTTAACAAGTGGGAGGCACATATGCAAACTGTTGTAATTCCTACACCGTTCACCTGATTTGGATGTAAATACCCTCAAATTAAAGCTGACAGTCTGCAGTTAAAGCACATCTTGTTTGTTTCATTTCAAATCCATTGTGGTGGTGTATAGAGCCAAAAATGTTAGAATTGTATCCATGTCCCAATATTTATGGACCTGACTGTATGTGGCCTTTTGGTGTTAAGGCCCACCCGCCGAGAGGCTATATGCACACAGCTGGCAGGAAGTGGTTAATATTGTAAAGGATTGCATTTGCATAATGGTTTGACACTTTAAAGTAGAAGTATAGGCAAAGCCTTTTTTTTTTTGTCATTTTGGATAGAGTAAGTGAGGGTAATAAACCCCTGTCAGATTTTTTTTTTTTTTTCTCGCCATGTGTCCCATTGCCAAGATTTCCCTTCACTTCCTGTCCCATAGCCAAACAGGAAGTGAGCGGAAGTCCCTGCACATTAAGGGAGTTCCTTGGGGCCCCCAGGTCACCAGAACTAGTGTCTCCATTGGAAGATTCCCCCACTATTACTTTTCTGGGGACAACCCAGAATTTGGGATTTTCTTTTACTTTCACTTTTCATGATAATGGTAAACAAGACAAATAGAGAGGGGGGATCTCCCTAAGAGGGGCACAGAGAGCAATAAAACCTGAAAGGTGTTCTAATCCATCTCCACTCTATCCAAAGCTAAAAGAAAAGTTTTGCCTTTAGTTATACTTTATTCCTGTTTACACTTTATTAGATGATGTAATAATAATAATAAACAAATGTATCGGCAGTGCTGCATTTTGAGTCATTTACACTTTATTCTATTTGTTGTGTTTCGCTGTAATCTTGACATTTATGTTTTTACAGCTCGCCGAGCGGCACAGGTTGATGCTCAGCGCTTTTGCAAAACATAACAAAATGATGAAAGAGTTCCAGCAGGGGAAAGGTTTGTACTGGGAAGTTTATACAAATGTTTATTTATAAATTATCTTCAAAACCTGTGCGCCACTTATCTCCAACCGGGGGGGGGGGGTTCTAGACATCCAACCGTCCCGTAACATGGGCAAGACTGAAGGAAAAAGTACACCTGGGATGAATGGGGTTTGTATAGGGATACTCTGCTGGCTCGGTGCAATGATTTTACTCAATAATATACTGCAGGGAGGTATGTACTGATGTAATACAATTCATTAGCATTTTTCCTTCTTTTCCCAATGATGCTTTGTTACACTGTACTGTGTAGAGACATTTCAGTCTGCTGGTTGGAGGTCCTTGCATCCACTTATGTGATGCCCTCCTTGCACCCACTTGTGATGTGTCCTATGCTGGTTAGAGGTCATTGCACCCACTTGTGCTGTGTCCTATGCTGGTTAGAGGTCATTGCACCCACTTGTGCTGTGTCCTATGCTGGTTAGAGGTCATTGCACCCACTTGTGCTGTGTCCTATGCTGGTTAGAGGTCATTGCACCCCCTTGTGATGTGTCCTATGCTGGTTAGAGGTCATTGCACCCACTTGTGCTGTGTCCTCTGCTGGTTAGAGGTCATTGCACCCACTTGTGATGTGTCCTCTGCTGGTTAGAGGTCATTGCACCCACTTGTGCTGTGTCCTATGCTGGTTAGAGGTCATTGCACCCCCTTGTGATGTGTCCTATGCTGGTTAGAGGTCATTGCACCCACTTGTGCTGTGTCCTCTGCTGGTTAGAGGTCATTGCACCCACTTGTGATGTGTCCTCTGCTGGTTAGAGGTCATTGCACCCACTTGTGCTGTGTCCTCTGCTGGTTAGAGGTCATTGCACCCCCTTGTGATGTGTCCTATGCTGGTTAGAGGTCATTGCACCCACTTGTGCTGTGTCCTATGCTGGTTAGAGGTCATTGCACCCCCTTGTGATGTGTCCTCTGCTGGTTAGAGGTCATTGCACCCACTTGTGCTGTGTCCTCTGCTGGTTAGAGGTCATTGCACCCCCTTGTGATGTGTCCTATGCTGGTTAGAGGTCATTGCACCCACTTGTGCTGTGTCCTATGCTGGTTAGAGGTCATTGCACCCACTTGTGATGTGTCCTCTGCTGGTTAGAGGTCATTGCACCCACTTGTGCTGTGTCCTCTGCTGGTTAGAGGTCATTGCACCCACTTGTGCTGTGTCCTATGCTGGTTAGAGGTCATTGCACCCACTTGTGCTGTGTCCTCTGCTGGTTAGAGGTCATTGCACCCACTTGTGCTGTGTCCTATGCTGGTTAGAGGTCATTGCACCCACTTGTGCTGTGTCCTATGCTGGTTAGAGGTCATTGCACCCACTTGTGATGTGTCCTATGCTGGTTAGAGGTCATTGCACCCACTTGTGTTTCTCCTCTGCTAGTTGGAGGTCCTTGCATCAACTTGTGTAATGCCCTCTGATTAGATGTCTTTGCACTCACTTGGTGTAATTCCCTCTGCTGGTTGCAGGTACTTGCATCCACTTTGTGGTGCCCTTTTGATGGTTAAATGCCCTTGCACCCACTTACGTGATGCCCTCTGTTGGCTGGGGGTCTTGTGTGATGCCCTGTACTGGTTGGTGGTCCTTGCACCCACTTGTGTGATGCCCTCTGATTGTTAGATGTTCTAACACCCACTTGTGAAATGCTTTCTGCTAGATGGGGGTCTTTTCACTCACTTGTGTGATGCCCCTTGTTGGTTGGAGGTTCTTGCACCTAGTTGTGTGATGCCCTCAGCTGGTTGGAGGTCTTTGAACCCACTTGTGAGAAACTAAACCTCTTTTTTTTTTTTTAACAGGATTTGATCGCCACCTGCTGGGTCTCCTCCTGATTGCAAAAGAGCAAGGGATTGCAGTGCCAGAGCTCTACACCGATCCAGCCTTTACAAAAAGGTGACTACTCTGCCTTAGCATGATTAAAGCCTATCTGTCAGCAAATTAAAAAGAAACAAACTACCATCAGGTGTAAAGTGCAGGCAGTTAGAGGTTCCTACTTATATTTGCAGCAGCCTCCAAATAACCCGTTACACACGAATGCTGTTTTTTCTGATCCTGCTGGCATTGTAGCAGAATAATATCCAGCACAATTGCAAATCCCCTAAAATTTCATCATTATTTAATTAAACAGCAAATCACAACAACTCCCTAGTGTGTTTGGCTTACAGAGCATTTATCATAGCAGGGTTGTGGGTAGGGTTGCCACCTCATTCCTTTAAAACCGAACACATATTAATTACACAAATTCTGTGGCTGATTAAGGTGGTAATTAAACTCACTCAGTGTCTTATCTGCATTAAATTAGCCTCAGAACCTGTGTAATTAAAGGGATGAGGTGGCAACCCTAGTTGTGGAAAACATACACATATTTAAACACCTATAGAGCATGGGAGCAATCTTGATTATTCACACAATTGTCGTAATCAATAATAAAAAAAAAAATCAATTCAAAAAATTACAAACTGACAGAACTTTAATCTTCCCACAAAGAAGGATACTAATTAAACAAAAAATAGTACGGTATATTAATTTTACGTAAATGTGATTTTTTTATTAATTTAATTAAAAATTAATAAAAAAAGATAAAAAATAATTTTAAAATACACTATATTGCCAAAAGTATTGGGACACCCCTCCATATCATTGGATTCAGGTGTTCCAATCCCCTCCATGCCCACAGGTGTATAAAATCAAGCCCCTAGTCATGCAGACTACTTCTACAAACATTTGTGAAAGAATGGGTCGCTCTCAGGAGCGCAGTGAATTCAAGCGTGGTACTGTGATAGGTTGTCACCTGTGCAGTAAGTACATCTGTGAAGTTTCATTTCTTTTAACTATTCTACGGTCAACTGTTAGTGGTATTATAACAAAGTGGAAGCAACTGGGACCAACAGCAACTCAGCCACCAAATGACAGAGCGGGGACAGCGCAGAAGTCGTCAACTGTCTGCAGAGTCAATAGCTAAAGACCTCCAAACTTTGTGTGGCCTTCAAATTAGCACAATAACAGTGCGTAGAGAGCTTCATGGAATGGGTTTCCATGGCCGAGCATCTGCATCCAAGCCTTACATTACCAAGTGCAATGCAAAGGGTCGGATGCAGTGGTGTAAAGCACGCCGCCACTGGACACTAGAGCAGTGGAAACGTGTTCTCTGGAGTGACAAATCACACTTCTTTGTTTGGCAATCTGGTGAACGTGTCTGGGTTTGGTGGTTGCCAGGAGAACGGTACTTGCATGACTGCATTGTGCCAAGTGTGAAGGGGGGATTATGGTGTTTGACTGTTTTTCAGGGGTTGGGCATGGCCCCTTAGTTCCAGTAAAGCGAAATATTTTAGAGCGGAGACTGTGAGCTAGGCCTTCTCATCCGACATCAGTGCCTGACCTCACAAATGTGATTCTGGTCAAACGTTGCCATAGGTACACTCCTAAACCTTGTGGACGGCCTTCCCAGAAGAGTTGAAGCTGTTATAGCTGCAAAGGGCGGGCCAACTCAATATTGAACCCTACGGACTAAGATGCCATCAATGTTCATGTGTGTGTAAAGACAGGCGTCCAAATACTATTGGCAATATATTTTACGTTTGCAATAAATTGATTTCCCACCTACAAATAAGACCAGGTTGAATTCTAGTCTGCAATTCGAAAATCCACTGGGTTTTCCTCTGTAGTAATTCTCGATGGACATCTCCACATCCAATGATTCAGCTGCACTCTTTCAATACCATGGAACAAAAAAAAAGCTTGTGTCACAATTGTGAATGTCTGTCTATAAATTGTTGGGACACATTAGAAATTTTAGTCAAATATGTACTTTTACTTCCATAGTAATGCTTGCCTATCTTAGTGAGATGTCACACAGTACATCCCACATATTGTATATTGCATTGTGAGCAAAAAAGTCACACAGACCACAATTCTTGA
Source organism: Staurois parvus (assembly GCF_062004578.1). NCBI lineage: Eukaryota > Metazoa > Chordata > Amphibia > Anura > Ranidae > Staurois > Staurois parvus. The sequence continues at coordinate 1,727,492 of NW_028317847.1, forward strand.
AATCATTTCTAGGAACCCCATCATCCTCTGAAACACATGAAAAAAACCTTGTTAGTTTTCCGGTGGCACTTACGATACCAACAAGTAGACAAACCACAACTGTTGGATCCTTTAGTTGACAACCACATTCCACTTTTACTTGGGTTTCCAAATAAATATGGGTGCTTTTTGACTGAAAAATCTACATCCTTTTTAAGTAATTCATCTAGTTGTGGGTTTGGATATAGTATAGCAAGATTTTTCTTGATACCAATTACTTCATTATATTCTTTTGAAAGTGGGTTTACCTGTTGATTATGTATTTAAGTTACCATTAGATTAAGGTATATCTTCTCTGGACCTTGACAGAGCTCATCTTTTCCTTTATCTATCAACCAACTGGAATACCCTCTAGCTTGTAATTGTACTAGCTTCTTTCTCAAATAATTCAACAGAAGAGCAGTTCTGGAGAGGTTTGTCCAGTATTCAGGGCAAGGATACAGAACTGAACCCCATTGTTGGTGTAAGTGGGAGGAATATTGCCCAATTGTTGGTGTAAGTGGGAGGAATATTGCCCAATTGTTGGTGTAAGTGGGAGGAATATTGCCCAATTGTTGGTGTCAGTGGGAGAAATAGTGCCCCATCATTGGTATCATTAGGAAGATTAGTATCCCTTCATTGGTGTCAGTGGGTGGAAGGGTGCCCATCATCGGTATCAGTGGAATAGTGCTGCATTGCTGGTGTCAGTGGCAAGATTTATGCCCCCATTGTTGCTATCAGTAGGAGGAATTGTACCACCAAGGGCCAGATAAGGACAGGCAAAGGGACCACTAGTATAGAAGAATAAAGCACTTTCACACCTAAAGTCACACACAAATTTATTTGCACAAGGTTGGAAGTGTGCAGTTGTTGTCTAAACTTTCTTTGTGATCTGTGGTACAGTATCTTTCACTGGAAACACCTAAACTCAGTCATATATTCGTATACGTTTGGTCATAAGGTAGGTGTGATGGTCAGATGTCCACAACACTTGTCATCTAATGTGCAGGCACTTCTAAATGTCCGAGAGCAAGAGGGGATAGAGTCCTTAACAGCAACAGCAGTAGCACAAATATTAGAATCTGTTTTGTACTTTTATGTCATTGTTTTGTCATCCGGCAGATCATCTTCTTTTTCTCTTGCAGTGGTGGAGGTGGAAATTTTGTCCTTTCCACCAGCCTTGTGGGCTACACCAGTGTCCATGGTGGTGTAGTCCCCATGATACATGATGGATACGGCTTTTTCTATAGAATCCGAGATGACAGGTGGGTTTACATTTGTTCTTGACGTACATTACTCCTCCATTGTTGATCTTAATTTCTAAGGCTTAGCATAATGTCCAAAATGCAGTAACCATACCAGCAATCTGAATTTATTTTTCACTGATCTAACTCCAGTGAAATCTGATTGGCTGTTAGAGGTTATTACACTCCATCTCTGCTCTTCGCACATGTTGAAAAGGCATGCAAGTGTCACATAAATAGAGATCTTCAATCACTGGAAATTGTGTAATTATCTTCCAATTATATCTAATTGACCCAATCCGGCTGAATATTAGCAGCTGTGCTGTTTTTGTAAATTTAGCTTGATCAAAGGATAACTCCATTCCACTTTTGTGGGAAAAAAATAAAAAATAGCATAGAATATACCATTGTTGCATAACCCATGTTGTTGTAATTTAGTGTTTTTTAAAAAATGAATTTTCCAGGATTTAACGGCTGTCAGTTAAATCCTGTGATGAGGGAGTGGGGGCAGGGCTGAGCTGGGCTGTCTGTGTCCATGGACACAGGCAGCGCGGCTCAAGTTTGAGCCCACAGGTGTGCTACAATAAGAAGCGGCTTCATGACACAGCGATAGGAGGATTCAGGAACGCTGGCGGGGGACCTAAGAAGAGGAAATTTGGGGCCGCTCTGTGGAAATCCATTTTACAGAGCAGGTAAATATAAACTTGTTGTTTATTTATTTTTAAACTTTGAGCTTAAGGTCACTAAAAATACTTCTAAAGGAATGCAGCCAGTGGTGTATTTAGGTTTTGTTCTGCCCTAGGCAACACAAAAATCGTCTGCCCCCCATTGACCAACACCACCCCCTTTTCCCCCTCCTGCGGAGAGAGCCTGACAATGACCAACAACACCCCTGCCCCCCATCTGGGAGAGCCTTCTGCTACTCTCCCTCCGGTGATAGAGAGAAATACACTCATCTTCACAGCTTCAGACATCCCCAGGAACGAGAGTCAGGCTGTACATACACCATCAAGCAGCCCGCAGCCTCTCACGGATCCCACCTGGTTCCCATGGCACGCGTGTCCCTTCTTTTGGGGGGAGGTGCTGCCCCCCTGAAAAATGCCGCCCTAGGCAAGTGCCTTGTTTGCCTTGTGGTAAGTACGCCTCTGGATGCAGCCCCTGTAGCTTTTCTCATTAGAACACTGAGAGTGCACCAGGTGTTATTAATGAACCAGACCCTGCCATTCAGAATTAGTCTGCAAAAGACAAGGTGAAACAAACAGCTATTCCTTCAGAGCAGAAACAGGTAGGAATCTCCAAATAAATGTAAAGTCCTTGCAGTCAACATAGATCACCCGAAGGAATTGCTTTTTTTCCTCAAAAGAAGTGGAATTACATTTTGAAACCAATGCACAAAACAGGGAAACATTTTACATGCAGTCAATGACATATGCTGACATCTTTCATTGAAATTAATAAATTTTTAATGGAAAAGGGGGAAGTCCTGGAAGTTGCACATCTCTGCAAGAAAAAGGAGTATGACAGCCTCAGTGTTGGGGGTGTGGCCTTGTTGGAGCCCGGGCTGAGGCTGTCATACACCTTCTTACGGGGTTTTGCAGAGATGTTCAACTTCCAGGACTTCTCCCTTTTCCATTAGATGGCTACATAAGGGGACCTGGTGGAGCCTTGAGTGGCACCCGTCAATTTCATTTGGGTCAAAGTAATTCATTTTTTACTCATACCTCTCCACTGAGTTGTGGCTTTCACAAGTTTCATATACAGTTGTGTCCAAAATTATTCAACCCCCACTGAAATTGAGTGTTTTGGCCAGTTTGACATTGCTTTTGATCATTCAGTCATCTTGCTTACATTTACATTAAAGAGGCACTTGTAGGTCAGACAAATATAACATAACAGTTATAATGAAATAACCACAAATGTCTTTTCTGTGCTCACAGCATTATCAGTTTTATTCAACCCCCAAGTGACATTCAATCTTAGTACTTAGTACAGCATCCTTTTACAGTTATAACAGCTTTTAAACGTGAAGCATAGCTTGACACAAGTGTCTTGCAGCGATCTACGGGTATCTTCGCCCATTCTTCATGGGCAAAGGCCTCCAGTTCAGTCACATTCTTAGGCTTGCGCACTGCAACTGCTTTCTTTAAGTCCCACCAGAGGTTCTCAATCGGATTTAAGTCTGGTGACTGCGATGGCCACTCCAAAATGTTCCAGCCTTTCCTCTGCAACCATGCTCTAGTGGACTTGGAGGTATGCTTGGGATCATTGTCCTGTTGAAAGGTCCAACGTCTCCCAAGCCTCAGGTGTGTGACGGACTGCATCACGTTTCCATCCAATATCTCCTGGTACTGAAGAGAATTCATGGTACCTTGCACACGCTGAAGCTTCCCTGTACCTGCAGAAGCAAAACAGCCCCAAAGCATGATTGACCCTCCACCATGCTTCACAGTAGGCAAGGTGTTCTTTTCATCATAGGCCTTGTTCTTCCTCCTCCAAACATAGCGTTGATCCATGGGCCCAAACAGTTCTAATTTTGTTTCATCAGTCCACAGAACACTATCCCACAACTTTTGTGGTTTGTCCACATGGCTTTTGGCATACTGCAGTCGACTCTTCTTATTCTTTGGAGACAGCAAGGGGGTACGCCTGGGAGTTCTGGCACGGAGGCCTTCATTACGCAGTGTGCGTCTTATTGTCTGGGCTGAAACTTCTGTACCCACATCTGACAAATCTTTTCTCAGTTCCTCAGCAGTCACACGGGGACTTCTCTCCACTCTACGCTTCAGGTAGCGCACAGCAGTCGAAGTCAGCATCTTCTTTCTGCCACGACCAGGTAGCGTTTCAACAGTGCCCTTTGCCTTGAATTTGCGAATGATGCTTCCTAAGGTGTCTCTTGGTATGTTTAACATCTTTGCAATCTTCTTATAGCCATTGCCCTTCCTGTGAAGAGAAATCACCTCTTCTCTTGTCTTCCTGGACCATTCTCTTGCCTTCACCATGTTTGTAACCACACCAGTAAATGTCTAGAAGGAGCTGAGTATCACAGTCATTTTAAAGCTGCCTAATTGGTGCTTATTATGCTTGATTGCTGCTCGGTGACATCCACAGGTGTTTTCAATACCTGATGGAAAGCACCTGTATGAACCTCTGTTCTTCAGAGTGGTAGTCTTTAAGGGGTTGAATAATTGTGGCAATGAAGAAACCACATAAGAACCATTTACTACTGTATTACATAAACAATTGATGTCATTTTAGTTGCATTTGGGTAGTTACAACGTCCTTGTAGGATTTGATTCTGAATACAATTCCAAATGTACACTATAGTCCCTAAACCCCTTTACAGCATTGGGGGTTGAATAATTTTGGACACAACTGTACAGTACGCATAAGAAGCAGTAGCTCTTGTTCCTTATATCCAGGGGTCTTGCACCCCAACCAGGGTTCTTTCTTCTTTGTAGAGCACTATAGAAACTAAGACGGGACAGTTTGAGTGGTTGTTGCAAATACTGGACTTGTTCCACTTTTAGGGACCTTGAGGTGTAAGGCCCAGTACTTTAAGGTGTGTCTGTGTCGCTTTAGGTTTGTGGCCACCTGCACCGCCTGGAAGTCCAGCCCGGAGACAGACTCTGAAAAGCTCCTGCGGATGGTGTTCCAGAACTTTCAGGAGATGATCCAGCTGATGGTGAACTCGCATCTGTAGTCTGAGAGGACGTTCTCGAGGATGCACTGTTATCTTCAGCTATTCACTAACAATGCACATTACTGGCACAAGGTTTACACTTCCTTAGCGAGCAATACTTGTATATCTAGGTGTGATGCTAGCTTACAGACAGAGCCTGGTCTATTGTTCTTATTATAGTGGCTTACAAATATGATACAGAGGTTTGTATTGCAACGTGGGCTGGAAAATCAGGATCATTGTCTTTTTGACAGTGATCACCTGGCATAAGATTGGTAAAAACAATGGCTGTCAGCCTGTAACTCGGAGAATAGAATTATTAAAATTTTTTTTTTTAGTTTTCTGCTGCCTGAGGTCCAGATTTTCATTAGATGCTGCTTCTCTTCTCTGTCTTGCCTCTCTTTCCTGTTGGGTGTCTCCTTGCCCTAGCAGGAACCTATGGAGCCACCCGTTGATGCGTGCTCCCGACTGCAAGTACAGCCATACGTCCATACGCTGTCTGTGCTACACATACACACAGGCAGCCCTGAAACACTGCAAGCCCTACCCCTCCAGTGTAACAGAATCCAGAACAGGAAAAAAAAAAAGTATGCAGACTTTAAACACCTCCCGCCTAGCCTATTGTGAAATAATTTCAGAGCAGGGGCACTGTTATTTCAGGAGGATGTCACATGACGTCCTCCCATTCACGCACCCTAGGGGGCACCCAACAGAACACAGTTCATACCATCTGATCACTGTGACCAATAACAGCGATCACATGTCAGTTGTCAACAATGGCTTTTATTCATAGTCATTGTGTGTACCGTTGTGACCTGTTTGTTGGTCACAGTGATCACATGGTAAAGGGGCCAATCACAGCAGATTTGAACCATGTGATAGCTGTGGCTAATCACAGCTATTACAGTAGTACACTATGGCACATGAATGGATGTCATTCATAAAAATGATTGCTTATGTACAGTAATCATAACTGTCATAAGCAATCTTAATGTTAAAAAAAAAAATCCTGATCACCTCCCTAGAGTAGTACAGTGTCACTATGACACTGTACTGCTGTGGTTGCAGTATGTAAAATTTTTTTTTAAAAAAAAGCATTTTATAAAAAAGTAAAAAATTATTTTTTGTTTGTTTTCTTACATACTTTCACCAATGTCCCTGATCAGCGCCACACCAGTCATGGTTATGCTGCACTGCTCTGGTGGCAGTATGTAAAAAATATATGTGAAAAAAAAACACATTTTATTTAATGACTTAACTTTCCAGAAAATTGTGAGAAAAAATTGCACCTTCAAAAAAACTCACCATGCCTCTTACTAAACACCTTGGGGTGTCCACATTTCAAAAAGCGGTCATGGGGGGGGGGGGGATTTGTATTGTCCGAGCATTTTAGGGCCTCAAGAAATGAGATAGGCAGTCAGTTGCTGATAGCTCTTCAGAGGGCAGCACTAATATCAATGAGCCCTTAAAAATATAAGAAGCCATTGTGTGATTCAAGTCCCCAGTGTCCTCCTGTAACTGATTCAAGTCCCCAGTGTCCTCCTGTAACTGATTCAAGTCCCCAGTGTCCTCCTGTAACTGATTCAAGTCCCCAGTGTCCTCCTGTAACTGATTCAAGTCCCCAGTGTCCTCCTGTAACTGAGAGATCAGTTTGGGCTCCGTATAGCCTTCAATGTGAGTACATTCTGGTACGTAGGTGCTATGTGCTGCTGAACACACCTCTGCATCCTACAATGCATCGGCTCTGTCTGTAACTGCAAGCACAATGCAAACCAAATGCAATGATCTGTATGAATGAATGCAGTGTGCACAATGCCGAATCAATGCAATTTAGCAGGAAAATCACATAAGCCAACTGCAGCCATTTGTCTTCATGTAAATCAGCGTCACCCATTTCAGAGTAGCCTTTGAGTAGAATACAAACACTGCGGTTTTATTCTGGTTTGTTTTTAATTATCACCTTTTAATGAAAGCTTGAATAGCAGATATGAAAAGAATGTAAATGCTGGATCTTTGGGACAAGTAGACACCATATCAGAAAATAAAAGGCTTTTTTTTGGGGGGGTTGCTTCTTTTTTGGTCATTCAACAAGTGACATTTCTGGATTGCACCCTATAAAATACAGTTTTTATAATCCTTGTGGAAACTGATAGACAAGCTTTCTTAATTGCAACAGAAGCTAAAGGGCTCATTCAAACCAGTGGTCATGTTACACCAAGGCTGCTGTGAAAGCAGTGGTGCCAAGGCATCATAAATGACGCAATGCACTGTTTTGTTTTTTTTGGGGGGGGGGCTTTTTTCTATTTTATTGTAATGTCAAAAAGTGACATTTCCGATCTGTTTATTATCTGCGGCAGTTTACAATGTGGTGCAGTACGTTGCAACACACTGCGCTAAAAGAAGTAGTGCGTGTTCTACTTTTTTGCAGTGCATACCACTGCAGAACAGTGGTGAGAACTGAACTCCTAGGGCTCACAGCCCAATAAATATGAACTGAACAGGTCTTAAAAAAAAGGTTTAAAGCTGAACTGTAGGCAAAAATCCTTTCCTTTTAAATATATTCCTAAAAAGCCAGAAAGGATCCTCTTTGTGTGCACCAAATGCCTTTGCAAACCTGGTTATTATATTGTAAAAGTTAGTGTCATCATCACTGTGATATACATAGCATTTGCAGGGAGCATAGCTGTGGGAGGGACCCAGCAGGCTCCACCCACTACAGGCTGCCTGCAGAAAAGTACAGGAGTGGGCGGAGACAAGACCAGTAATCCTTCACAGGGAGAGAGAACAGGAGTGACCAGCCTTTATTACAGGGTGCTCCTGTTATTTGATTGGGGGGGGTGCCCTTATTTTTTGCCAGTGGCTGTGGCTGCCTCCTGTCTTCTCAAAATGTTTTTGGAATTGCAAAAAGTATTTATTTTTTTTTTGCAAATAGTATTTAATTCCTTCTTGAGAAATCACCCAATTTTCCAAAAGTCTCAGAGTAGTTCAGGGTATTCAGTTGAAACAGAATTTTTAGAGCTCACGTTTTTGGGCATTGCTGTGAAACTTTTTGCATTTTCCGCTGGAAGACAATGCAACTGCTTTCAAATGGGGAAACTCGCCACTTGACAAAAGACGGCTGCACTTCATCTGCTTTCCCTGCAGTTCAAATGCACCCCAGTAGGGCATGCTGCGCCTAAAGAAACGCAGTGCAACGCAGGGCAGGTAAAACAAAGCCTCTGAACTGCTGTGTATACTAAGAGTATTCAATGGTATGTTGTTGACTTGTGTTGGAATATCATTGTCCCAGTCTGTGTGAAGGCCACCATACATGTCACAATCTTACTGTACCATCAACGTTAGATTTACCAAAGCTATGTAATATGAGGACATACCCAGTCAATCTGTATCCAATCAGACAGGCCCTTACAGTACATATTTGTTGGTAGATGGAGATTGTACAATCAGATTGTCCGGTATTTTATCCATTCATTGCAACTACTACTGTTGATATGATGTGTGATCAAAATGGCAGTCCGCACAATGCGCAGATGAAAAGGGGGATGTTAATTATGTCAAAGCTGCATCAACTCATACTGCTTATCCTTGATATTAAACATTCCAACTTTTTAGAGTATTTTAAAGTGTTTAATTACTAAATCTAGAATGTTTTAAAATATAAAAATATTTGAAATGCATACAATAATATAGTGTAAATCACAAAAAAAGTAACTCGCCAAAAAAGGTTAATTTGCCCTACACGGCTTGCTTTATAAACATAATCTTTTAAAAGTATTGCATGGTTTTCTATATATATAAAGTCCAGATAAGGTGCTGTTGTACTCCCTATTCATCTAGAGTCCTGAGTGCAATGGAACTCTGCTGAAATGCAGAGTGAGCTCTGTTTAGCCGATCCCCTATCGGTGAAGTCTTCCATCATAATGTCATTGACATTGACCAGTGTGTGTTTGATGAGCTGCTCCACTGAGCCAGCAGATGGCAATATAATAACAAGGTAATGGTAGAAGGGGAGTGGCTAAGGAATGAGACACACCCCTGAGGTGCTGAACTGTGCATGTTACTAGACTACACGGGTTGTTTTTTCACAGAAATGCCTTCAACCAATTTTACTAAACTGAAGAAATCTTTCTTAAGACAAATGGCAACTAATGAACTCCTTTTGAAATTGTACCATCCTGGCTTCAGTACTGACCCATAGCAAGCATACTATTTAAAAGAGTAAAGGAGGAACTTGTTGAGAGGGATATTTACTAAAACTGGAGCACTCAGAATCCGGTACAGCTCTACATGGCAGCCAATCAGCTTCTAACTTCAGCTTGTTCAATTAAGCTTTGGCAATAAAACCTGGAAGCTGATTGGTTTCTATGCAGTGCTGCACCTAGTTTTGCACTCTCCAGTTTTAGTAAATAACCCCTACTATTTATATAGTAGTTTTGGGTCAGTGACTCCATTTTTTTTTTTTTTTAAGAATAGGTCAGCCAGACGAGTGACATTTTCAGGAGAGATCAGCGCTGGCACCTGCCATGTTTCCCCTAGGAAAGATTTCTTTCAATAGGTCTTTTGTATAATAAACTACAAAGAATAGCGGTTTGTAGCAGTGAGATTTCAGGTATTTAGATTTCCATTAATTAAGAAATTGGGAAATACTTGTCTGTTCTATTCATATCAATCCCATAGGCACTCTGTGCTGAAGGGCACTGGTTTTATGGCCTCTGCTGGATGAGAGGAGAATTGTTTGGGTGAAGCTGTGGATTTGTTAACTCTGCCTGAGCATCAGGATCACAGACCTTTTGGAAGAGACCACATGACTAATGCCTAGGCTTTAATCACATGGCCCACTACCAGAGGGAGTCAGGACTGCTGGCGTCTGTAGAACGGTTAATTCACCCAGTATTTCACTAGAGCAGTGGAAGGGATATGATTTCTTAGGTGGGTAATACAAAAAGTTTTCTGATTGCTATGGCTTTACTGCCCTTTACGCCTCTCTACCTGTCTTTGCACTGCCCTTGGACTTCCATACATTTACCATGTTCACATATGACAGCACACTTAAAACCATTATCTCATCGGGCAGTAAAATTAGGTCTTTTACCTTGTATGCATTGAGATCTATTATTTTACATTATTAGGGATCTATTACAGGGATTCCACACTTAATAGGTTGTTGAATTCTGTCCTAAAAAATATCAGTAACTCTGTGTCTTGGTGTAACGCAATTCAGCCAGTAGATGTCACTGTGATGACATACTGTATCTGCCATTGCTTCATATCCTCAGTGACCTCAGATTAGCCAATGGTGACTGTACTTCACACTTTCCGACTGAATGTATTTTATTCATTATAGAACCGACTCAATGCTGCTTTTTTCAGAAGAGGGCTATGTAGCTGATCTGATTTTACTGTTCTTAAAACAATAAATCATTTTAAGCAAAACACAATGTAGTTTTATAAGAGTTTTTATTTTGTCTGTATGTTCTCCTTCAGTATATACACCCTGTTCCAAATTATTATGCAAATTCTATTTAAGTGTCACAAAGATTAAATATTTTGTTTTTCAGTTTAACTCATGGATGGCATTGTGTGTCAGGGCTCTTTTGATCACTGAAAACAATCTCGGACACCTGTGATAATTAGATTGGCAGGTGAGCCCAATTTAAGGAAAAACTACTAAAGGAGGGCGTTCCACATTATTAAGCAGAGCACCATTTTCAAGCAATATGGGGAAGAAAAAGGATCTCTCTGCTGCCGAAAAGAGTGAAATAGTTCAATGCCTTGGATGAGGTATGAAAACATTAGATATTTCACGAAAACTTAAGAGTGATCATCGCACTATTAAGAGATTTGTGGCTGATTCAGAGCACAGACGGGTTCGTGCAGATAAAGGCCCATTGAGGAAGATTTCTGCCAGATCCATGCATTGGATCAAGAGAGCAGCTGCTAAAATATCATTACATAGCAGCAAACAGATATTTGAAGTTGCTGGTGCCTCTGGAGCCCCACGGACATCAAGGTGTAGAGTCCTCCAGAGTCTTGCAACTGTGCATAAACCTTCTATTCGGCACCAATAACCAATGCTCACAAGCCGAAACGGCAGCATTGGGCAGAAAAATACATGAAGACTAATTTTCAAACAGTCCTGTTCACTGATGAGTGCCGTGCAACCCTGGATGGTCCAGATGGATAGAGTAGTAGATGGTTGGTGGACGGCCACCCTGTTCCAACAAGGCTGCGACGTCAGCAAGGCGGTGGTGGAGTCATGTTTTGGTCCGGAATCATGGGAACAGAGCAGGTCTGCCCCTTTAGGGTCCTCGAAGGTGTAAAGTTGACCTCTGCAAAGTATGTGGAGTTTATGACTGACCACTTTCTTCCCTGGTACAGAAGGAAGAACTATGCTTTCCGTAATAAAATCATCTTCATGCACGACAATGCACCATCTCATGCTGCAAAGAATACCTCTGCATCAATGGCTGCTATGGGGATAAAAGGAGATAAAGTCATGGTTTGGCCTCCATCCTGCCCTGACCTCAATCCTATTGAGAACCTTTGGAGCATCCTCAAGCAAAAGATCTATGAGGGTGGGAGGCAGTTTACATCCAAACAGCAGCTCTGGGAGGCTATTCTGACATCTTGCAAACAAATTCAAGCAGAAACTGTCCAAAAACTCACAAGTTCAATGGATGCAAGACTTGTGAAGCTGCCATCAAATAAGGGGTCCTATGTTACAATGTAACGTCACCTGTTAAAATGTTTAAAAAGTTAAAATGTTGTTAAAAGTTTGATTGAAATAGCTTTTGATTTCAGTAAATATGCTGCAGACACAGCAAATGACAATTTTCAGTTCTTTACAAACTATAAAATGTTTTGACACTTACTGTGCGTAATAATTTGGAACAGTGTATTGTAAGTGTTTTATGTTTAAAAAAAAATCCTGTTATTAGGAGGTTTGTTCAATAAAATTTGAATTGTACTCTTAATAGTTGATAACCTGAGAATTACGCTGACTGTTATTTACATCAGTTGTTTAGGTAAATGAGAAAAATATAATTTACATAATAATTTGGAACAGGGTGTATGCATTTTTTAATATGCAATATTTATGTAAAAAAATTACATTACGCACATGAATGCTATGCCCATACAGTGTAAAAAACAAATGTATTTCAGCACCCAGGCATCATAGCAGCCTGTCAAAATCAATGACAGGCTGAAATACGAAAGGCTGTACTAGCAGTACTTGCATATGCATTTTGAGGGGATATGTACATACATGAGTACTGGTCTGATGTGCATACAGCCACTGCATATTTCAGCTGTCATTGATTGTTATCAGCAGCAGACTGCATACACATGCATAGCTCTAAACAGTATATGCCTTTTTAGAGAGATTTTCTCTTGCATTCTGCTGTAAAACACACACAGTTCTAGGTACACTTGCACAGTTTTTTTTTTTTTTTTTTTGAAGGAACTCAGGCAGTAGGTTGTACCAAACACAGTTACATAGTTAGTCTGGCTGAAAAAAGACAAAAGTCCATCCAGTTTAAAGAAAAAAAAAAAGTTATAATCCTATACCCACAGTTGATCCAGAGGAAGGAACTAAAACCCAACAAAGCATGGTGCAATTTGCTCCTGCAGGAGAAAAAGTTCCTTCCTGATCCTCCGAGAGGCAATCGGATATTCCCTGGATCAACTTTATCTATAAATGTTAGTATCCAGTTAAACATCTTGGAGGACCAACCACCGATCTTCTGTGGATGCAGGCTGCCTCCATTTCTTGTCCCCATGTAATCCCAGACACACTCAATGATGTTGAGATCAGGGCTCCCCGAGGACCAAACCATAACTTCCAGGATTCCTTGTTCTTCTTTATGCTGAAGATAGTTCTTAATGACAATTGACTGTATGTTTGGGGTCGTTGTCCTGCTGCATACATGTTCTGAGCAAGAAACCAAAAAGTTGACCAGGAAAGCAGCAGACTTCTCTTGATAGGTTTCCTGTACTGAGGAAAATAATGAGACTGACATTGATGTCCTCCTTCTGAATATGCTAGTTGCCTGGCTGTCCTGCTGATCCAATGATTTCAGGACTTTCTGTCACTGATCTGAACTAGTACACACAGTGAAGTCTGAGCTCCTGACTTTGGTAACTTGCATGGGCCACTGACTGAAAGTACTAACACTGTTGATTCACATGATAATCGGCCGGCAAGTATTTTCAGAAAAACGGGTCACCAATGGCAGGTTTCATACTTCCTCAGTACAGGTCTTAACACGGCTTCACTTCCTACATTTGTAGCATTTGTTTTTGGCTTGAATCTTTATGAAAAAAAAAACACGTTACACAACTAGATTCACATAATTAATCATACTTTATTTATTGACCTGGTGAGATAATTACAGACCCGGCAATTATCTTCTTCCTTTACTTCCAAGAATATTTTTTCCTCTAGAACAAAGATTGGCAATAAACTGGGGAATGATATCTTATCTTCGCATGGGTCAAAGTTACTGAGCGTGATAGGTGTGTTTTCATTTATGTGCGGTGGTAGCGGGGTGATGTGAGTTTTCATTGAGGAGTGTTCTTTGTGTCACTCAGTGTACATATTCCTGGTAGTAATTACATAAGTGGGAGCAATGAGCGAATTCTCTGTGTGGGCTCAGACCCTTTCACCTTACAATAAGTAGCTGAGAAACTCAAGTGAACCATTGCAGGCACTTGTCATTCACCCAGTGTGACTGCTGCAAGATGTTGCAAGTTCTCTGATGCAAACCTTGGAAACTGATTTTATTCTATTAACTCCTTGCAGCATGCTCCAATATACACGTTGGTAAACATACCTGTAGTCCCTGATAAAAATCAAGCTTCCTTGTAACGTGTCGCCTTAGGACAGAAAGTGTGGTACTAATGCAGCCAACACCCCTAACAACTGGAAAGCTGAAAAATATAATATTTTTGGAGGAGCTCCATTATCAGCCTAGATGCAGGACTACAGAACACTCCATTTATCTTCACCATAACAGAGGGGAGATGTTCTGTAGTCCACAGATGTGAACTAAAACATTGCTACCTGATAATAGTCAGCATAGGAAGATTTCTGGCAAGATCAGCAGGTATATTAGTTGTAATTATTAAACAGATATAATTTAATTGATTCAGATATTGATTGGACAAATGGTACTGCACATTCAACTAAGGCTTGCCAATTCTTGAACCTACTGAAGGACAATTATTTAAAATTTTGTTCTATTACAGTAACATCCCAGTAAGATTCCAACTATACCTAAACCTGCTCCCACCCCCGTTCTAATTCTATTCTAACTACCCTGTAAAGGAAAGATGTCTATACTTACCTGTCCTGAGGGTACTCCAGTCCAATTACATGATCTTTCCATCGACTGTTGAGGAGAGATTGACGACATTGGCTGCAGCGTCTGGGCCATGACATGTCCCATTGGCTTACTATAGGGCATCCATTGTTGGCTGTCCCTCCTCTACAATGAATCCGGTGCTGGGAACTGATCATGTGACCGTGCCGGAGCACCATCAGCATAGTAAGTATAGACTTCTTTCCTTCACAGGGTGGTTAGAATTGGCTTAGAATGGGGGTAGGAGTAGATTTAGGTATAGTTAGGATTTGACTGGAATATTACTGTAAGTTTTAAAATATAAAAAAAAAGCCAAAAACCAAATACAAAACACCATTAACAGAGACGCCAATACAGTTGTGATCCACTCTCATACATTTGGAAGATTAACTGATGTTCACAAATCGAGCTAGCAAGAGAACCAGCTAAATCTGACTACTCAACAGCTCAGGTTTGATATACAAGAACGTGGTGAAGTCAAGTGAAAGCATAGAGTAAACCAACAACAGAGGATAAGTTCCATATAGGGGTAGCTCAGCAAGCATGGTGTAAACCTTTGACATGGGTAATGAGTTGTATTTTGTATAGTTGCCATAAATCAATTTGTGATAGATCTCTCCAGCCACGGAAACCAGATTTTTTTCAATTTTGAGGGACAACTTCTGCTGTAAGGTGCCTTATACAAAAGGAAAGCAAAATTAACCAAGGTTTTCCACCTATGTAGTGTTGGTGAAGGAAAATGTTATCGTAAAAGTCCCAGCTAGAACAAATGTTCCACTAGAGCTATGAATTTTGAATAATACAGAGCTCATTGCCAGGGGTGGACTGACAACTCATGGGGCCTCTGGGCAATAGGGGATCATGGGGCCCCTGTGTCCTTACCCAAACTCAAAAAAGCCTATGAAAAAGGTACCAGGGTCATCTCCTGGGGCCCCCTACTGACCCCGGGCCCTCGGGCAGTGCCCGAGTTTCCAAATGGTCAGTCCGCCCCTGCTCATTGCAGATGTTTAAATTAGGGACAACTTGGGCAATAGCGATCAATGTGTGATTGCATTTGAAGTAAGTTACAGAACTGAGAAGTATTGTTTGTGGGTACCACAAGAACTCTGAATTTCAGGAAGGCCAACTTCAATAAGCTGCACACCTTCATGGATCCAAATATTCTCAAGAAAGAACACAGAGGAAAAATTGAAGTGTTTAAGAATGTTTTAAACAAGGGCATTCAATTTAGTAATAAGTGTTAGAGAACTAAAGATAAACCTGACAAGGACAAGCAGGGAGAACATGAGGAAGTCCCTTCCACAAGCAGTGATGTCATCTGGGAGTGTTGATCATGAAAAAATTCTAGACAACTAAATTAAAATAATATGCAGGGGTGTTTATGTTCTTAGAAAACAAACTGACACACACACATAACTGAAAGGACATATGTCTCTTTCCATAATGTGACCCCCCACCCACCGGGAAATTTTCTCAAGGTAAGGTAAATAGTCCCAAAAAAGTTCTCAATGAAAAGTAAACCAAAGTTCTCCTAAAAGCAAAGCTTTTTATTTTAATTTTGTATGGAGTGTAGAAGAATTTAAACCTCTCTTAGATGTCCCTGTTGCGTACAATTATTCCAAGGGATACATCCAAGGGCACTGGGACTTATTTGTAGCGTGCATTGAAGGGAGCACGATAATTTGGAGAGCCCACTTGTTCTGGTTATGCAGCTTGCATGAAAAAGTCACTCAGAGCAAAAACCAACAGAAGGAGTGCCAGAACTAATCAGTAAAAAAGCAATTTTGTGGTTCATAATAAAACAGCCAACATGCTTCGGGGGCTAACTATCCCCTTCATCAGGGTTATGAGATAGTATATGAATATAAATGTAAAATAGAATATGGACAATACAATAAAAAAGTCTCCATGTAATTAATCTAAAATTATTTATATATATATATATATACAGTACATACATACATACACACGCTATATTGCCAAAAGTATTGGGCCAGCCTTCCAAAGTATTAGATTCAGGTGTTCCAATCACCTCCATGGCCACAGGTGTATACAATCAAGCACCTAGGCATGCAGACTGCTTCTACAAACATTTGTGAAAGAATGTGTCTCTCTCAGGAGCTCAGTGGATTCAAGCGTGGTCCCGTGATGGGTTGTCACCTGTGCAGTAAGTCCATCCATGACATTTCCTGGCTACTAAATATTCCACGGTCAACTGTTAGTGGTATTATAACAAAGTGGAAGCAACTGGGAACAACGGCAACTCAGCCACCAAGTGGTAGGCCATGTAAAATGACAGAGCGGGGACAGTGCGCAGAAGTCACCAACTGTCTGCACAGTCAATAGCTAAAGACCTCCAGACTTTGTGTGGACTTCAGATTAGCACAACAGTGCGTAGAGAGCTTCGTGGAATGGGTTCCATGGCCGAGCATCTGCATCCAAGCCTTACATTACCAAGTATAATGCAAAGTGTTGGATGCAGTGGTGTAAAGCACGCTGCCACTGGACTCTAGGGCAGTGGAGACGTGTTCTCTGGAGTGACCAATCATGCTTCTTTGTCTGGCAACCTGATGGACGAGTCTGGGTTTGGCAGTTGCCAGGAGAACGGTACTTACCTGACTGCATTTTGCCAAGTGTACAGTTTGGTGGAGGGGGGATTATGGTGTGGGGTTGTTTTTCAGGGGTTGAGCTTGGCCCCTTAGTTCCAGTGAAGGGAACTCTTAAGGTGTCAGCATACCAAGACATTTTGGACAATTTCATGCTCCCAAATTTGTGGGAACAGTTTGGGGATGGCCCCTTCCTGTTCCAACATGACTGCGCACCAGAGCACAAACCAATTCCTGAACTCAACCCAATAGAACACCTTTGGGATGAATTAGAGCGGAGACTGCGAGCCAGGCCTTCTCGTCCGACATCAGTACCTGACCTCACAAATGTGCTTCTGGAAGAATGGTCAAACATTCCCATAGATACTCCTAAACCTTGTGGACGGCCTTCCCAGAAGAGTTGAAGCTTTTATAGCTGCAAAGGGCGGGGCCAACTCAATATTGAACCCTACGGACTAAGACTGGGATGCCATTAAAGTTCATGTGTGTGTAAAGGCAGGTGGCCCAATACTTTTGGCAATATAGTGTGTGTATGTATATATATATATGTATATATATGTGTGTGTATATATATATATATATATATATATATACAAAAACACACCGTTCAGTCAAACTGGGACTTTTATTTTACAAGTATAAAAAGGAATGCTCACGTGGTAGTACTACATGCAGTAGTAAGTGGCAAGTGTATCCTATAACTGATAGGCAGTGCACATGTCGTGGGCCAGTCCAGAGTTAATCAAAATGGCAGACACCAGTCTTAGTGCATGCATGGAACAGCGTGTGATGATGAAGTTTCTTGTGAACAAAGGTGTAAGCCCTCAGACGCTCAGCCGCAGTAAAATATTTGAATGGTGTAAACAAACGTAAAAATACATCTGTCAGTGAAGCTCTCGGCTGTCATGGATCTCAGCCCACAGCAGTCATTCTTGTGAACGCCTGATCCTGGATAATCAACATGTAACGTGCCGTGAAATTGCACAAGAGACACATTTTTCTGTGGGTACGGTGAACACAATCATTAATGAACATTTGCATTTTTTAAAAGTTAGCACACCCTGGGTACCAAGACAGCTTTCCTCTTTTGACTGGTACAGAATTGTTGAAGTCTGAACTGAGTTTAAGGAGCATTTTGACAGGAAAGGCCAGGGCAACGCATGAGCTTATACCGCACTATGTGGTACAGAAACCCGGCCGGGAGGTATTGCCACATCCCCCTTACAGAGTGATTTCCACCTGTTTCGACCCCTAAAAGAGTTCCACGGAGATCAGCATTTCAGCACTGATGATGAGGTGAAGCAGGCTGTCCTAAGATGGTTCCGGTGTACTGACAAATCTTTCTATGCTGCAGCTTTCCAGGCATTAAACGTTAGAATAAGTGTATAAATGTATCAGGGGAGAACGTTGAAAAATAAATGCAGTTTCCACTCCTTTATTCTTTTATTATATAAACTCAAAAGTCCTGGTTTGACTTGAATGCCCCTCATGTCCCAAAATGTTGTACTTGAGTAGGTAAAATGCCCACCAGGCAAACCTGCAATATTTATAATGCCAGCATTTATGGAATGAATAATAGGGAGCTGGTAACACTTGTGGCTCTATTTCAATGAAAAAAAGGTGTTGCTAATGTGAGGGGAGGATTCCAGGATTGAGAAGCAGTTTGGGAATGTGTGATGGATTAACAGGTGCAGACCAATCGGTACTGCTTTGTCGAAAAAAAGAACAGAGGCAGGGGGGTTATATATTTTATATTTATATTATACTTTTATGTTCTAGTAACCCTGGTTTTTAGCTCATAAAACGTGTTGTTGTATACTTTTTTCAGGTCCACAGAGAATTCGGAAACATTACGTTGGACTATTACAGAGTGACATGATGTGATTTGGAGGTGGAAAAGAAATTTTTTTGATATTTATTTTATGGGACATTTATGTTTTTGGGACTATTTTATCATTTTTTTGGACTTTTTGTGTATTATTTCTGTATTATTTTATTTAATCATTTTGTCTTTGCAGATCGAATTTCCATTTGTATGGGCAGATTCACATATAGAAACATCTGTGAGCTCTTTTATATCTTTTCTATTTCAACCAGTTTTAAATCATAAAATTGAGTGAGCAGAACAAGTGTAGCAAGAGGGTAAGGCTAATGATTTCTAGCCACTTATACTAATGAAATCTTCTGCAATTGTTCACTTTTTGTGTTTGCCATTAGCTGTCATGAGAACAGCTAAACCAGAGACTCTCAGTTTCCGCCTAGTAGAATTTGGCAGCAATTTCCCTCCTACTTCTTTTTTTTAGACCTGAAAGGGAGGAGGTGATTTGCTCAGTTTATTGGGGATTTTTGTATTAAAGTACAAGGTTAATCTCATTGGATGGATCTCTCCACAAACGTCAATTTTTCCTACAGAAGCCCTAAGGAAAGATAACAGTGCATAAAAACTTAAAAGCAAAAAGATGTATATTTTGCAATTTACAAGTGCAATGTATAACACGGTGGCTGGATTATTTTTCTTTTTTAGGCTCTTTTCCTTTATTTTCATCCTAGCACATAACACTAGACTCTATGCACAAACCCTTGACACAAGGATAATCATCTATTTTAGCCAAATCTCTTCAGACCTAACTGGAAATAACTGTCACATATTTGAACAATAGTATACTTATCCTGGCATCTTTGCTTTGTGTCATGTTTTACCCTTCGTGTCTACATCCATATCTCCATTGTTTCTATGGAAAAAAACCATAGATACTTGAATACTTTTGTTCCATTACATAGTGGATTGATGGGCTTAGTAGTTTTATTCCTACTAGTCAGTGAGTCTTCAGGTTTAGTTAGTGACAGGTCTGGGATTAACAGAGGAACCCAGCAATCCAGTAGTTCCATCAGGAGTCATGGATACATGTTGGGGTTTGTCCATGATCAAGATTAAAGGCAGGCAAGCACTGGCATCAGCAAAGGGACCCAGCAATCCAGCAGCTCCATCGGGAGTCAAAGATATATGTTGGGGCTTGTTCATGATCATTCATGATGATTGTGTCTGAAAAACAAGCCAAGTCACCAAAATAGACCCAGTCACTGTTGTTCTGTGGTTTGAAGAACAGACTGGTCAATTGGTATTAAAAGTAGTTTTGGACGCTTCCAGCAATGGATGAACAGAGGATCAGACCTGTCTGGCAACTGACCAGAAGGTTTGGTTCATGATACCTCCCATACCTATATTCTGCTAGAAGGCCTCCCAGATAGTTTCCAGGGCACAAATCTACAGCTATTCCAAGCAAGACCAGCCCAGAAAGCTCCACTCAACACCTAACCCAAGTGCACACCTTGCAGCCTCTGTTGTCTCTGCACCAGGTCCCCCACCAAATCCTTTCATCTCCTTCACTGATGTGTTAAAGCTGGTAGAAAGTTTTGTGAAAAACTAATCCGGGCTTGTTAACTATGGAAACAGAAAGCTGTGGTTCTATTCAGGGAAAACACTCCCATATCATCTGAGTAATTAGAATAAGACAACTTTCAGGAAGATTTAGGAGTGGGATGGCCATATCAGTCCTACTCTACTAAAGCCACCCCCAACCACCCCACAGAATTGTTTTTCGGACACAGAAATGACACTCAAAAGTTTTTGCCTCAGGTTATGGAAGAAGTGGAACAGGAGGAGATGCCTTTTGTATCTATATGAAATACCTTCCCCACAACTTCTAGAACCTGTGGCAGAGCCCTCCACTTGAGCGACAGAGTCAGCCTCCCTGGAGACTAACTTATTAATGAGAATGGAACAGCTCTGTGGAGCCACCATATACCAACTTCCTGATGCACAATACACCTGGTCACTTTGCTGGTAGACATCCCCATCCCATCTCTCAACACAACATGCTGAAGATTTCCTTTATCCCTACCATTTGTCAAAACTTGTTATATAGTTTCATGGCAATGTTTATTAGTTAATTAGTTTGATTGTAACTTGTATTATTGTTCCTTTGGGGACCAAAGACTCTCAGTGGGGGTGGTAAGTAGTCCTGAGTAGTAAGGAGAGAAGAAGAAGCGCCTCTAAGTGATACGTAGCCCTGTCCGGAGGCACACAGCCAGGTATTCTGGTGGCCATGTCGCAGCCTGTCACCGTTTCCTGATGCTGTAATGGCCAAGTGGGAGCAGAGGGAGAAGAGATCTTTTATTGGCAGCAGCTGCTGGATTTTGCCCCCCCCAAAGCATAAATTATTATAAAAACATTGAACAAGGGCTAAAGATCAGTAGGCATCTCTTAAATTTGATAACATCTATAATTATGACTCCACTACTATACTACAGGAAAACACTGAAGATTTGAGTTTATGGAACATAACCACTGAGCAAACCACTGTAATTAAAAAAAATATTTATGCAATTTAACTTTATTAAAGGCCACCTGTTACACATCAACAATGGAACAAAGTTCCGTGGATAAATGAGACAAAAGTAGATATTTAATTTGGAAATGTACCTACCATATCTCTATGTAATCTAATCCAATTATATATACTGTAAATATATACAGTGGGGCAAAAAAGTATTGAGTCAGCCACCAATTGTGCAAGTTCTCCCACTTAAAAAGATGAGAGAGGCCTGTAATTGGCATCATAGGTAGACCTCAACTATGAGAGACAAAATGAGAAAAAAAATCCAGACAATCACATTGGCTGATTTGGAAAGAATTTATTTGCAAATTATGGTGGAAAATAAGTATTTGGTCACCTACAAACAAGCAAGATTTCTGGCTCTCACAGACCTGTACCTTCTTCTTTAAGAGGCTCCTCTGTCCTGCACTCATTACCTGTATCAATGGCACCTGTTTGAGCTTGTTATCAGTATAAAAGACACCTGTCCACAACCTCAAACAGTCACACTCCAAACTCCACTATGGTGAAGACCGAAGAGCTGTCGAAGGACAGCAAAAACAAAATTGTAGACCTGCACCAGGCTGGGAAGAATGAATCTGCAATAGGCAAGCAGCTTGGTGTGAACAAATCAACTGTGGGAGCAATAATTAGAAAATGGAAGACATACAAGACCACTGATAATCTCCCTCGATCTGGGGCTCCACGCAAGATCTCACCCCGTGGGGTCAAAATGATCACAAGAACGGTGAGCAAAAATCCCAGGACCACATGGGGGGACCTAGTGAATGACCTGCAGAGAGCTGGGACCAACATAACAAAGGCTACCATCAGTAACACACTACGCCGCCAGGGACTCAGATCCTGCAGTGCCAGATGTGTCCCCCTGCTTAAGCCAGTACATGTCCGGGTCCGTCTGAAGTTTGCTAGAGAGCATTTGGTCAGATGAAACCAAAATAGAACTGTTTGGTAGAAACACAACTTGTCGTGTATTGGAGGAGAGAGAATGCTGAGTTGCATCCAAAGAACACCATACCTACTGTGAAGCATGGGGGTGGCAACATCATGCTTTGGGGCTGTTTCTCTGCAAAGGGACCAGGACGACTGATCCATGTACAGGACAGAATGAATGGGGCCATGTATCGTGAGATTTTGAGTGCAAACCTCCTTCCATCAGCAAGGGCATTGAAGATGAAACGTGGCTGGGTCTTCCAACATGACAATGATCCCAAACATACCGCCCGGGCAATGAAGGAGTGGCTTGGTAAGAAGCATTTCAAGGTCCTGGAGTGGCCTAGCCAGTCTCCAGATCTCAACCCCATAGAAAACCTTTGGAGGGAGTTGAAAGTCCGTGTTGCCCAGCGACAGCCCCAAAACATCACTGCTCTAGAGGAGATCTGCATGGAGGAATGGGCCAACATACCAGCAACAGTGTGTGCCAACCTTGTGAAGACTTACAGGAAACGTTTGACCTCTGTCATTGCCAACAAAGGATATATAACAAAGTATTGAGATGAACTTTTTTTATATTGACCAAATACTTATTTTCCACCATAATTTGCAAATAAATTCTTTCCAAATCAGCCAATGTGATTGTCTGGATTTTTTTTCTCATTTTGTCTCTCATAGTTGAGGTCTACCTATGATGCCAATTACAGGCCTCTCTCATCTTTTTAAGTGGGAGAACTTGCACAATTGGTGGCTGACTAAATATGTTTTTGCCCCACTGTATATGTATATATATATATATATATATATATATGTATATGTATATATATATATATATATTATTATTATTATTTTTTTTTTTTATTTGCTATTTTTTTTCCCGATAGTGGAGTTACCCCTTAACAACACAGAAAGATCAGAGCTGTGGAGAGAGTACATTGTCCCCGCGGCAAAACATTTTCATGGTGCCCTATCCTCCATTATCTTACACAATGGAAGTTTAGTGTTGGCTCTACCTGGTTGTTTTTACCTGTACTATGACTAAGGTGAAAGGTTTCAGAATGTTTATTAATGATTGACCTAAATTACCGGCAAGTAGAGTCATTTTCACAGGCCGTTCTGTGTTCTCCAGTCCAGGGAAAATGATGAGAGTGAATAATTAATGAAGCAGTAAAAGTAAAGTTTTATGCAGGCAAGAGCCACAATTCTATTAGAGGCGTTTCTTGAAAAAAGCATGTCCAAGGCTGTGGGCTGAACAAACGGGTCACCTCAGGACACGAGTCATTCACCCCTATTACTGTGTGTTCAACATGTTCACTGGGCTGGTGTTTACGATTACTTTTTTATTTACTTCTCTACTTGAAATTGTTTGAAGTCAATAGACTGCGTTTGTTGCCAGTGAGAGCGGTTAGCGTAAGTTATATAACGTATAATGAGACTGTCCAGAAAAGAAAACTATGGAAACCGTACACAGTATATTTTGGAAATAAGGCAATGGATTAGGAGAGAGAGGAGAGAGTGTATGTGTGTGCTTTCCACCTGTATGAAGTAGAATTTCATCCTTAAGCCTAGTACGCACGATCAGAAACGTATACGAAAAATGAAGCGATCGTACGATAATCTGATCGTTAGTACATAGCTTTCGCCCAAAATTACTTGAAGGGACAAGCACGAAAATGTTTCTCGTACGATACCAGATTGTACGATTTTCGTTTAATCAGCACAGTTTTCATCCAAAAATACAATACAATTACAATACATCACTTTTAAATTTTCTTTCTGTCGTACAAGAATTTTCAGAACGTTAGTATCCTCTTCACTTTTGATATGGGACTAGCATGCAAAAAAACAACGTATTCTCATCGTGTATACGGGGCGTAAGATACATAAAAATTCCCCCCTTTACTTGCCTCACCCCCATTAGCATTATATACACACACCAGCCTTAATGTTACGACCACACACCCAATATTGAGCAGGTCCCTCTTCTGCCACCAAAATAGCACCTATTGCTGCCAAAACAGCCTGACCTATTGAGGCATGGAGTCCACTAGACCTCTGAAGATATTGTATGCTATGGTATCTGGCGCCAAGCCACCAATAGCAGATCGTTTAAGTCCTGTACATTGTGAGGTTTGGCCTCCTTAGATCAGACTTGTTTTTCCAGCACATCCCAGAGATGCTTGATCGGACTGAGTTCTGGAGAATCTGGAGGCCAAGTTATCACCTTAAATTTGTTGTCATGTTCCTCAAACCATTTTTACAGTGTGGTAGGGCACATTTTCCTGCTAAAAGAAGACACTGCCATCAAGAAATACCATTTCCACAATGAGGTGTATTTGGTTTAGGCAGGTGGTACATTTCAAGTAACATCCACATGAATGGCAAGACCCAAGGTTTCCCAGTAGAACATTGCACAAAGTATCGCACTGTCTCCACCAGCTTACCTGATTCCCATACTGCATCCTGGGGCCATCTCACATGCACCTGGCCATCAACACGATGTAAAAGGAAATGTGGTTAATCAGACCAGGCTACCTTCTTCCACTGCTCCATGGTCCAGTTCTGATGCTCACATCTCCATTGTAGGCGATTTTCAGCATGGGCATTCTAACTGGTCTGCGGCTATGCAGCCCCAAACACAACAAACTGCGATGCTGATTTTTCTGCTTTCAACATATCAACTTTAGGGACAACATGTTTACTTGCTGATATATAATGTGCTCAAAATATTTAATATATGACTGATCATGCCAACAAACTGTCTTTTATTTAACCACTCGTCCTCTGAAAGATTTATCCCCCTTCATGACCAGGCTATTTTTTGCTATATCAGTAATAAAACCTCCTGCACTTGAGAGTGGTGCTGAGAATGTGTTCCGCCTGACTGGCTATTAACTAAGTGCATTAACAAAATAACTATTTATTTAGAATGTGTAAATAAGGTAATCTATTCAAAACCACATGAAATGCATTGGCATATAATAGGATGCAGATGAGACGGGCTCCGGGTCCACAGTACTCAGCCAGTGTTATGGGAAGTGTCTTAAGTCTTATGAGTTTCGAGGGTCAGACCCTCTTCTTCAGAGCCAAAGAAAGTATGATTGGTAACACTCTAACCTTTGTATCTGATTTGGCTATTAGCCAAACTGTGACACTTGGGTCAATAGGCAAATAAGATATTAAGGTTAGAGTACAGGAACAATTGAGTACTGTCCGTGATACTTTTTTTATTTGCACTAACATACAATTTTGAGGACAAGCTTTCGGGGTATGTCCCCTTCTTCAAAGTCCAAACAGTACTATTACAAATCACAAAGTTTAAGCAGAATGTTAGAAGGGATTGAAAAAAAAAAAAAAAAGGCTACAGATAAGATACATCAAAAGTGAGGGGGGGAGGGGGGGGGGTACTACACTCACACAGAGGGGGTCAAACTTCAGCTAATAGATAGTCATAAAACTGTCGGATAATGGTTAAGGAATCCCATGTCCAAGTTAAGGCCATTATCTTTTGTGTCAAATAGAATTATCATTCTTAGTTCAAATGTTTTTCTTTCCTGAATGGATTTGAATTTTCCTTTCAGAACTAAAACATTGAGGTCTTCCATTGTGTTGCCTGGTTGTGTGAAATGGTGTCCTACAGGTGGGCAAAGGTCATCTTCTTTATGTTCCTTGATGGCATGTCTGTGCAAATTCATCCATTTTCATCATATGGACAGAAGGTGAAGAAAACCTAAAACAATTTTACTCATTGATGAACACTTTTCATCCATCAAACTAAAAATGGAATACTCAAACACACACGTCAACTTCCTAGACACCTAGACACCACAGTATACATCAGGGATGATAAGCTTCACACCTCAATATACAGGAAACCCACTGACAGATGCAACTACCTCCACAGTTCCAGCTTCCCCCCCCAACACACGAAACGTGCCATCATACACAGTCAGGCCATTAGATACCACCGAATATGTTCTGACCCAAGAGACAGAGATAAACATCTCGGGACACTAGCAGACTCCTTCCATAAGAAAGGTTACAAGGACAAAACTATCAACACCAGCATAAACACAGCCTTGAGAACCCGAAGGGAAAATCTACTTCAGTACAAAGAGAAAAAAACAAACAACCGTGTACCTCTAGTAACCACATACAACCCAGCACTAGAAGGGATAAGAACAATAATCAAAGATTTACAACCCATCATAACGGGATGGAACTCTGAAAGAAATATTCCAGCAACCCCCAATACTGGCCTTCAGACAACCCTCCAACCTCAGAAATAAACTAATCAATAGGAAACTTCCTTCTGATGATGATGTCACAAATAATGGAAGCGAACCCTGCAATAAGAAACGCTGCAAGCTGTGCAACCAAATCAATCCATCAAAAAGTGTCAGACACTTAAAAGGGATCTTCAATATCTCCGGATCATACAGCTGCACCTCCAGTAATGTTGTGTACCTTACCCAGTGCAGAAAATGCAGCAAAGGATCTTATGTTGACGAAACAGGACAGAAGTTGCAAACAAGGATGAATTTGCACAGACATGCCATCAAGGAACATAAAGAAGATGACCTCTGCACACCTGTAGGACACCATTTCACACAACCAGGCAACACAATGGAAGACCTCAATGTTTTAGTTCTGAAAGGAAAATTCTAATCCATCCAGGAAAGAAAAACATTTGAACTAAGAATGATAATTCTATTTGACACAAAAGATAACGGCCTTAACTTGGACATGGGATTCCTCAACCATTTCCGACAGTTTTATGACTATCTATTAGCTGAAGCTTGACCCCCTCTGTGTGAGTGTAGTATCCCCCCCTCCCCCCCCTCGCTTTTGATGTATCTTATCTGTAGCCTTTTTTTTTTTTTTTTCAATCCCTTCTAACATTCTACTTAAACTTTGTGATTTGTAATAGTACTGCCTGGACCTTGAAGAAGGGGAAATACCCCGAAAGCTTGTCCTCAAAATTGTATGTTAGTGCAAATAAAAAAAGTATCACGGACAGTACTCAATTGTTTCTGTCGCAAATGCACTAATACGGCTACAATCACCTTAAGGTTAGAGTGTTACCATTCGTACTTTCTTTGGCTCTGAAGAAAAGGGCTGACCTTCGAAACGTGACATCCCCGCTGTCAGTAGAGAGATCTGTGTAGTTTACCAACACAGATCTCCCTCCTGTCACTAGCTCCGAGGATCACCAGGTGTGAATCATCAGTCGAGACCCGCTGATTATATATATACACACACACACACACACACACACACACGTGATTTTGCACAGCTGGCCTGCACTGTAGCAGTAACAACAAAGCCTATGGTGACAACAATACCATCCCAACTGTGAAGCATGGTGGTGGCTTACTGATATTTTGGGTGTGTGTGAGCTCTAAAGACATGGGGAATCTTGTGAAAAATGAAGGCAAGATGAAGGCAGCATGTTATCAGAAAATACTGGCAGACAGTTTTCATTCTTCTGTATAAAAGCTGCTCATGGGATGCTCTTGGACTTTCCAGCATGACAATGACCCCTAAGCACAAGGTGAAGGTTCTTAAGTGGCCATAACAGTCTCCTGACCTTAAAGTAGTAGCAAAGGCTCATGGTTTTTTACCTTCATGCATTCTATTCATGAAGGTAAAAAACGTTGTGTTGCAGTGTCCCCCCCAGCTCCTCCCAATACTCACCTAAGCGCCCTCTAGATTTAGCGATGAGCACTGGAGTCTTGGCTATACCAGGACACCCTCTTCTCATTGGCTGTGACAGAAGCAGGAGCCATTGGCTCCCAGTGCTGTCAATCACAGCCAGTGAGCCAATGAAAAGAGAGAGGGGTTGGGAGCCGCGGCTCCGTGTATGAATGAAAAGATGGAGAAGCGGGTTCCCCCATAGCAAGCTGCTTGCTGTGGGGATCACCTGACAGGAGGGAGGAGCCAGGAGAGCCTGCGGGGGACCCAGGAAGAGGAGGATCCAGGTTGCTCTGTGCAAAACCACTGCACACAGCAGGTAAGTATAGACGTGTTTGTTATTTTTTCTTAAAAACAATAAATATATATATATATATATATATATATATATATATATATGCCTTTAGAATCACTTTAATATCATCGGGCCACTCTGTTGAGATCTCGGACGTGCGGTTCATGCAAGTTGATCAAAGACATTGCATGACATGGAGACATTTTGCCAAGATGAATGGGCAGCTATTCCACCTGTAAGAATTTGGGGCCCCAAAGACAAATATTACAAAAGACCGCACGCTGTCATTGATGCTAATGGGGGCAATACCAAGTATTAGGAACTAAGGGTATGCAGACTTCTGAACAGGGGGCATTTCATTTGGTTGCTTGTAGCCATATTTTATTTTATGATGCCATTCTTCAAGTGGAATATGAATCCCATAACAAATAAAAGAAATGTGTTTTGCCTGCTCCCAACTGGGCCACAGTCAAAAGAAGTCTTTGTTTGGAAGTGGAATACCGGGGTTATGGCTGCAACAATGTGCCATAACCCCGTATTATTTTTTTCAGCCAGCAATTCTCTAACTGATAAAAGTGGTCCAGATGGCAAAATCACAGCTAGATCACTTTTAGAAGCAGCGGGAGGGGTCGCCCTCCCCTCACTTCCTGGTGGTTCTCTGGCGTACCTGGATGGTCGGTAGCACTGAGAACCGATCCGACGGTTATGGCTGCCTGTCACAGAGATGAGTGAGGAAAGATCGCCTCAGCTCATCTCTATGGCCTAGGTGGACTGGAGCGACGTCATGACGTCGCTTCCAGTTCTGGCCTAATGTAAACAAGGACATTTTTTTAAAGCATTAGATCAATGTTTGTTTTTTTTATCTAAAGTTTTACATTGTAGAGGAGATATGTGGGGTCTTATTGACCCCAGATCTCTCAATATAGAGGACCTGACACTGCTTATTTCTATCAAAAGGGATGTTTCAAAAAAAAAAAGGGTCAGTGTAAAAATAAAAAACATGTAATAAAATAAATAATAATTGAAAAAAAAAAAAGTTTTAAAGCGCCCCGCCTCCCCCCCACATGTGCTTGTACGCAGTGGATAACACATACATAGGTCATGCCCACATATGTAAACAGTATGTTCAAATCACACATGTGAGGTATCACCACGAACGTCAGAGCGAGAGCAATAATTATAGCACTAGATCTCCTCTGTAACTCTAAACTGGTAACCTGTAGAAAATTTTAAATTGTCACCTATGGAGAATTTTAAGTACCGTAGTTTGGCGCCATTCCACGAGCATGCACAATTTTACTCGGCGTAACATCATCGTTCATATTTTACAAAAACATTGGGTTATATATTGTGATTTTTTTTTAATACAGTAAAGTGTATTTTTTCCAAAACAATTGCATTTGAAAAATTGCTGTGCAAATACTCTCAAATGGATTCCAGTCTTTTCTAGTTCTTATGGGCTTTGGAAGGCTCTCAAAAAAGTATTTCAGTTGGTAATATCTTAGTCTATCCATCTTATTAAAGACTCCTCTCTTTCTTTCCTCCATATCCTTATATGTCCCGATTTCCTCTCCTACCATTATATCTCTCAATTGCGCCTCCTGTTTTATTATCCATTTCCCTGCTATACTATCCTTACCTGGGATGAAATATTTTGTGTTCCTAAGTGGTATTAATTGTGAATTAAAAACCCATCCCTTTTGTCTGTGTAATAAATTCCATTCTTTTAAAACATTAAGAGTGTACGTGCTAGTGCTCTCCTCTAATTCCCTATATTCCCAAATACTTTTACTTAAACGTATTCCACTCAGTGCTGTCTCAATTTTGACCCAACTTTTCTCCGGATTATGAATCCAGTCGAAGATTTTTCGCAATAATCCCCGCTTTATAATATCTCCTAAAATCTGGTACCCCCAATCCTCCTCTTTCTTTACTTCTAGTCAACGTTTCATAACCTATTTTAGGCTTTTTATTCCTCCATATACCTTTTATTATCATTTTCCTAAGTTCTTTAAAGTATGCCTCTGGGAGTTTGATTGGGATCATTTGAAATTTGTATAATACTTTAGGGACAATTACCATCTTTATCAAATTATGCGGCCTATCCACGATGGATTTCCATTTCCCACTCTCCTCAACTCCTCCTTAATCTCATTTAATAATGCTATGTAATTGGCTTTATATAGGTTCTTAGTTGAGGCTGATTCCTAGATATTTTAGTTCCCTGTCTCTCCAAAGGAATTCCTCTTGTAATTTTTCCTTTTCGCTATTTTTAAGGTTTATTTTTAAGATTTCGGTCTTTGTCGGGGTAATTTTCAGGTTCGACAGTTCTCCATACTCCCTCAATGCTTTCATTAAATTTGAAAGTGATGTTCTGGGGTTTCCAACATAAAACATCAGATCATCCGCATAAGCCGCTACCTTATGTTCTCTGTCTCCTATCTTTATTCCTTTTATGTCTATGTTCTTCCTGATCATGGACAGTAAGGGCTCCAGTGATAACACACATAACAATGGCAATAATGGACATCCCTGTCTTGTACCATTTGACATCGTAAAATACTCCGATCTTCCTCCTTTTACCATTTTAGTAGCGGTAGGCCCTCTATATAACTCTCCAATCCACCCTCTCATTCTATCTCCCATTCCTAACGCTTCCAGGGTATCCATCATAAAACCCCAACTCACTCTGTCGAATGCCTTCTCAGCATCTATCGACATCAGTATCATTGGGGTTTTCCCTTTTTTACCCTCCTGTATAAGCAACAGTGATCTCAAAACATTATCTCTACCCTCTCTTCCTGAGACAAATCCCACCTGATCTCTATGTATCCACTCCGGCATAAGCTCTTTCAGTCTATTTGCCAGAACCTTTGCATATATTTTAGTGTCTACATTCAACAGCGCTATTGGTCGATAGCTCGCACATTGCAAGGGGTCTTTATCTTCCTTCTGTATCAATACTATATTAGCCTGTAGAGATTCTCACCTTATCTCCATCCCGTTCCCCAAGGCGTTCATGCAAATCTTCATCTTGGGTATTAAAAGCTCTTT
Organism: Staurois parvus; assembly: GCF_062004578.1. Classification (NCBI taxonomy): domain Eukaryota; kingdom Metazoa; phylum Chordata; class Amphibia; order Anura; family Ranidae; genus Staurois; species Staurois parvus. Next base: position 1,758,771 of record NW_028317847.1, read on the forward strand.
ATATTTTTTATAGTATTTAGCCTTATATCCATCTGGACCCGGACTTTTCCCTCCCGCCATGCTTTTAAAAGCTATTTTTATTTCCTCTGAAGTTATTTCTGCCTCTAAAGCATTCAGTTGTGTTTCTCTTAATTTCGGTAGGCCTGCGTCCTCTAGGTATATCTTTCTTTTCCCTCTATTTACTGTTTCCGTTTTCTTAAACGTGTCCTGAGGTGTGATATTATACAACTCATTATAATACTCTTTAAATATTCTAGCAATATCCTTGGTTGAGTGTACAAATTCCCCCTTGGGATTTCTTATTTTTTCAATATAGTTTCTATTTTTCTTCTTTCTTAAAGTTCTCATTAAATACTTTCCCGGCCTATCTCCCCATCTATACCTTTCACATGTTATTTTATTAAAGACTTCTTTTTTCCTCCTCCATTATATTCTCTAATTCTTCTTTCTTCTTTATTAACAATTGCATTATCTCCTTAGATCTGTCCCTTTTATGCTCCTGTTCAAGATCATATATTTCATTTAATAATCTATCTTTTCTCTCCTTTCTTTTTTATTTTTTGCCCCCATTGCAATGAGTAGACCTCTGATGTAGGCTTTATGTGCTTCCCACACCGTTGCAACCGTCACATCCTCCGTTTCATTCTCTTCAAAAAACCATTCAATTTCCCTCTCAATTCTTTGGCCAATCTCTACATCCATGAGAAGTGCCTCATTCAACCGCCATACATATCCTTCTCTCCCCTCTCTACCCCATCTTAACTTCATTGCAACTGGGGCATGATCCGACAGGGTGCTTCCTCCAATTTTTACTTCCACCACCAACTCTATCATTCGATGTTCTACTAATATGTAATCTATTCTAGAATAAGTCTCATGTACATGCGAAAAAAAGGTATAATCTCTCTCCTTCGTATTCCTAATTCTCCAGATGTCCACCAGTTGACACTCATGCATCAGTTTCTTTAACATTCTCAAGGGCTTGCTTTCCTCCCCCCTCACACAGGAAGTAGTGTCCAACAGCTGGTCCATACAGATGTTAAAATCTCCCGCTACTATCATACTCCCCCTTTTAAAATCCATCAATCTCTTCAACACTTCTCTCATAAACATCTCCGGCCTCTTGTTTGGACTGTATATGTTTGCTATTGTACACTCAATTCCCTGTAGTTTACCTCTCAAAAATAAAAACCTTCCCTCCGGATCGATTCATCTCTCCTCCACCTCAGACCTTATATTCTTTGCAAAGCCTATAGCAACTCCTTTTGCTCTTTTAATTGGTGAGTCCGCATAGTACCATGTTGGAAAATGTCTAGTCCTCAATCTAATCTTCGACTCTATCTCTAAGTGTGTTTCCTGCAGAAATACCACTGAAGATTTTCTATGTTGTAGTTCTTTAAATAACCTAAATCTCTTTCCTGGACAGTTTAACCCTTTTACGTTGTAGGTTATATATTGGATTTCTTCCATCTTACTCTTTTCCTTCTGACTCCTTCTTCCTCCTTCCTTTCCTCTTTCTTATTCCTATAAAGCGTTTTTATCCCCCTACACATTTCTCTCCTCTTATCCCTCCCCCCCTCTCTCAGTACTCCCCTCAATTCCTTTCCTCTCCCTCCCCACCATCCCTCTCCATCTCTCCCTCCCTCCCTCCCCTCTCTTACCCCCCAACCCCCCCTCCCGCTCCCCCCTCTCCCTTCCCTCCCACCCCCTCCCCTTCCCTCCCCCTCCTCCCCCTCCCACCTTTAGGCTTCTAATATACCTATTAATCATTTGTGAGCCTAAGCACCATTATTGATTAGTTTTCGGGGTTGAACTCCGCCCATGGGCAGCTCCTCCTCCCATCCTCCTCCCCAGCACCTCCCATCCGTTATATCATCTCTTTAATATTAAGATTCCACGGTATCCTCCGGGGGGAAGATCTCACAAAGGTCTCTGTTTAGGCAGTGATCTAAATCATGGAAAGGGGGGGACGAGATAATAATAATAAAAAAAAAAAAAACCAGGGGGAAAAACACAAGACTTTCCCTTCCCTTCCTTTCTCCCTCCTCTCTCCCCCTCTACCTTCTCCCCCTAACTGCCTGCCAGTCCTCTTGTCTTGTCACTCCACGTTCTTTATTTTCTTCTTCCCATCCGACAATCTCCATTCTTTGCAACCATTTTTCCAACCTATCAGGCATATTTCCCCATCTGTAAGACACATTCTTTTTTCTCATCTGCTCTATCAGTGGTTTCAGAGATTTTTTTCTCCACAAGGTCTCTGGTGTGAGGTCTACAAAAATCTGAATGTCCAGTTCACCATATTTAATCGTTGTTTTCCCTTTAATCTTCCTCCAGATCTCCTCTCTGTCCCCATATCTGTGGAGTTGGACGATTACATCTCTCGGTTTTTCCTTCCCACCATTTTGGTATTTTTTTCCTCTTCTCCAAACACCATGCATTTTAATCACTTCTAATTCAGATCTGTCCATTGTAAAATTTAAAATTTTACATATTTCTTTTTGCAATATTTCCCCTTCTACAGTCTCTGGGACTCCTCTCAACCTTAGATTATTCTTCCTGTCCCTATTTTCTTGTATTTCCAATTTATACAGTAACTTTTCCTGGGTTTTCTGCATACTCTTTATTTTTTCCTCTAGTTGGGAAATGCTTTGGGCCTGCTATTTAACTTTCTCCTCCGTTTCCTCCACTCTTATCAACACCTGCCCCAGATCTTTCCGGATGGTTGCCATTTCATTCTTTATTATTTTTTCTAAGGCCCCAAACATTTCTACCATCTCTTTTTTGTTTGGTGTTTGTAGGTCACTTTCCGTTTCTCTCGTCTCCACCATTCCAGTTATTTGCTGATTACTAACATTCAGGCCCAGTGATAATCTAGGGCTATTTTCCAAACTGATATCACCTTCCCCTTTTCCATTTATACCTTGTAGCCTTTCTGCGATGTATATTTTTTTAATTGTTCCCTTTTGGGACCCTTTAAGCCCACTTTCTTTAGTACTTTTATTCTTCATATCTTCTATGGGGCACCTCTAAATTTTCATGTGATATTAGGTATTACAACTCTATGGTAGGGTCCCCTCTTTGCCTGATAAATTGTCCTCTAGATTTCCTACTTTGATTACTTAATTGATCTCTCCTTCAAAGCCCCTGGGAATCCCCTCATCTCTCTTATCTTCTGTTCTTGTATACCATTTCATAAACAAGACATGGAAAATAATAAAACTTTAGTTCATTTTAAGCTGCTTCCACTCACCCAGTTCTCTCTTCCTTCTCATCAGTGTGGTTCCAGCTTGCTAACATCCAGCTAGTTGGCATTCAGCTGCTGTCTTCAGAGCTATTTCCTGGGGGATTCCACCAATAGGTCGATCTTCTCCAATAGGGGTGTCCGTGGTTCCTGGGTGTGTTAGGGCACACAGCCTCTCTCCGGTCCGGTTATCCAGCCGGGGGGTACTCAGAAAAGCCGCCTCGTCCCTCTCCACTCCTTGCGGGACGCCGGCCGGCTTCCTCCTTTCCCAGCACTCCTTTTCGGCTGACCTCGTGGTCACGCCGCTCTCCTGTCTCCTCAGCAACCCGGCTTCCCGGCTCTCTCACTTGCCGTGATCCGGGTCGCCGGACAGACCAGCCTGCACCCACAGCTCCTCTCTCCCTCCGCTCCAGACCACCACGCTGCCGTCGAGGTCCCCACGCTCCAGGTACTTCTCAGCCGCTAAGGTCTCTTCTCGGATGGGGTTGCTGGGGAGGCTAAGTGGGGGAGCAATGTCGGAGAGCTCCTATCTCGTGCTCTCCGCCGCCGCCATGTTCAGGCTCCTCCCCCTTCTAGTGCACTCTCCATCTAAACCACTTCCAGAGCATACCTACTCTCAGGAACATCCATCAATACACCATTACTTCTCAGCTTAGTCCTTTACTTCATGTATGATGGAGGTTACAGTGGCCTGTTAGAATCTCCCCTGGATGGTGCCCTACAGCTTGGACCTGAGGGGGTCATGGGCTTGTCTTCTATCATTATTTACATCCTCCTCTGTACTATATGTGGTCGTATGTTCAGGATCAACTGTTGTTGTGGTCTTTATGCCTTGGTGTTTAGCGTATGCGGGAAGTTTTGTTACCTTCCATGCATCCTTTCCTCTATTACACTAATACTTACATCATTCTCATTGTATCATTGGTCTGGTGCTGGTTTATTCCCAGCGCTTATGGCTGGTCAAATCTGGGTATAGGAGTTTTTTGTTATTATGTCTTTTGCATTTTTTCTTACGTAGAACATGTTATAGCTTACCAATGGGTCATCCATACAATTATCTTTCAACTAATGAGTTTTCCCCTGATGGGGATTTACCTACTTGGGACCTGTGGAGTGTGGTATGATTTTTTGTTTGTTTTTTTTACTTTTAATTTTGTCTGTAATAAAGACGTTTTTGTGCGCCATTGATCACCTTCTCCTTTGTTTGATTTATTTCTCTTGAATATTTACAAATTCCCCATTCCGGTTGAGTCCACAACTAGTCCTTTTTTCTGTTAGTTTCTCATTAGCTTGGTGTCAAGGGACTCCTGGAATACAGATTTTTGTTTAATAGAGAAAAACAAAATAGAGGGCGCACCGCCCTCTTCCTCAGGCTAGTCCTCGAAACGTGTCAGCCTTTTGGATGTCCATCATTCTCATTATAAGACAGAAACAAAGTGCGAATTGGACAAAGCGGTCCCTTCATGACATGCCTTATATTTATTTACTATTGTGAGTAGAATACTTTTTTATATTCAATAAATATACTTTTAAAGGTGATGCACAAGGCCGGTGCGTCCTCTCTTTTGTTTTTCTCTATTAGTACTTTTGGACTCCCCAGTTCTCTGAGGGCGGCAAGGCATGCATATTTTAAGATTTTCGTTGTGTGGTCCTTATGACATAGAGCCCATCCCTAAGTGCAGGAGTATCTGGGTTTTTCCACTTCCACAATACAGATTTTTGTTTGCTCATATATTTTTAGGTACCTTGAGGCTTCTTTTTGGAAGTTTTGCAACCAGTATTTTACACTTGGGGCATGTCTGGTTTTAGATTTGTTATGGAACATTGGCAGCCAGAAAAGGGTCTGCCTGTCTTACGGAGAGTTGATATGGTTATGGAACGTATTCAATATACATTGCTGGATAGGATACATTTATTCAACAGGAAATGGGATGGTTGGAGAACACATCCACACTGATTATTCAATTGATGGTCTATCGTGGGTTGTTTTGTATCAAACCTTTTATTGTTCTTGTGGTTGTTCTGCCAATATTATTGACTACCTCTTTCATGTACTGTTTTTGTTACTTTCATGATTGTACTTCTGTTCATTTCTCATATGGTTTTTTCAAGCTGTTTATTCTACCTTACTAAATGGTGCAGTTTTTATTTATTTACTTCAGGTACTTATATAGTGCCATCAATTTACACAGCGCTTTACATATATATTATACATTCACATCAGTCCCTAACCCTCAAGGGGTGTACAATCTAAGGTCCCTAGCTTACATTCATACATACACATACTAGGACAATTTAGACAGGATCCAATTCACCTACCAGCATGTCTTTGGAGTGTAGGAGGAAATTGGATTACCCAGAGAAAACCCACACAGGCACAGGGAGAACATGTAAACTCCAGGCAGGAGGTACTGTGGCTGGGATTTGAACCAACAACCCTTGTACTGCCAGGCAGAAGTGCTAACCATTTAGCCACTGTGTTTGTAGTCTATCGCCTAATAAAAACGTTTGTAAACAAAAAAAAGGGGGCTGCCTGAACCAGTTCCCATCTGGCCTATTGAACAATGATGGCCAAGTTGGACTGATCTTGTTCTGGTCTGACATCATATGACAATTGTCATGCAAAGTGCAACAGCTCTGAAAGCTGAAAATTGGCCTGGGCAGGAAGGGGGTGAAAATGCCCAGTAAACAAGTGGTTAAAGCAAATCTAAATACAAAAATGTAAAGTAATATATTGCAGCTAGCGAAGAACAATGTCACTAGTTAGCTCAGTCTAAGAGCATAGGTAATTATCTGCTCATTTCTCGCAGGACCAACAGGCATTTTTTGAGCTTATCAAAAGATTAACAAAACCCTTATTACACTTTATTATGATCACTTTATTGTTTTGTAGATATACTTTAACTCCAGGCATGCTAACATGTGACATATTGGGATTGATTTACTAAATCTGGAGAATGCAAAATCTGGTGCAGCTCTGCAGAGAAACCAATCAGCTTCCAGTTTTTTTTTTTCTAAGCTTAATTGAACAAACTGAAGTCAGAAGCTGATTGGCTACCATGCACAGCTGCACCAGATTTTGCACTCTCCGGTTTCAGAAAATCCACCCCAATGTGTGTTAATGCACCACAATGGAGCAGATAGATCAGAAGGGCCCTGTGTGTTACTTAGCTGCTGCAGAGAAATATCAGTTCTGTCCTGCCAGCCAAGGCTGTGCTGTGTGGCAGAGCTGTGTAAATCTCAGGACTTGATGGACAGAAATACAAATCCTTCGGCAGGTAAAACAACTTGTGTATATGTATTTTGTCGGTATATTTAGCTGTTTGTATTTCAGCTTTAGAAACAGTGTCGGGGTCTCTTTAACTAGTTGCTGACCGCAGATAGCCGAATGACTGCTGCACTACGGCCGGCCAGTTTTGGGAGAGCGTCATATGACATCCTCCCAGAACGCGCTCTCCTGCGCACCCCCGGGGGGCGCGCCCAGCGGATCATGTTGAGTGGTAAAAGGCCAAACACAGCAGCCTTTTACCACGTGATCAGCCATGTCCAGTGACACACTGATCACCGGGAAATGCAATTGCCAGTTCTCTGCTGCACTTTCCTCATGCTGTCAGAGTTCTCGGCAGTTGTAAGAGCAGGGATCGGCACCGATCAGTGCCCTGATGATCAGTGCCCAGCAGTGCCACCCACCAGTTCCACCCACAAGTGCCGCACACCTGTGCCCAGCACTGCCACCCACCTGTGCCCAGCACTGCCATCCACCTGTGCCCAGCAGTGCTCCTCACCTGTGCCCATAAGTTCCCACCAGTGCCACCCACCTGTGCCCATCAGTGGCCACTAGTGCCGCCCAGCAGTTGCGCCAGTCAGTGCCCAGCAGTTGTGCCAGTCAGTGCCCAGCAATGCCACCAGTCAGTGCTGCCTATCAGTACCCATCATCAGTGCCGCCTATCCGTGACACCTCATTAGTGCTGCCTATCAGTGACAATCAGTGCCCATCAGTGCCGCCTATCAGTGCCCATCAGTGCTGTCTATCAGTACAGCCTCATGAATGCACATCAGTGAATGATAAAAATTACCTGTTTGCAAAATTTTATAATAGAAATAAAGAAACTTTTTTTTTGTAATGTTTTGCTTTTCTTTGTTTATAGCGCAAAAAGTAAAATACCCAGCGGCAAGTATTTACCACCAAAAGAAATCTCTATTTGGGAGAAAAAAAATTATCAAAATTTCATATGGGTAAAGTGTTGCATGACTGCGCAATTGTCATTCAAAGTGCGACCGCGCTGAAAGCTGAAAATTGGACTGGTAAGGTACAGTGAAGTTGCACGATTTCAAAGTCAGGGGACATGCCAATTTCAGGTGCGATTTGCAAGATATCTGGTACAGATGATACAGAATGATCACAGAGGTCACATGGTACACGGCTATTCACAACAGCCTTTTACCATGTGACAAGCTGTGACCAATCACAGCTCTCACAGTATTTCTCAATGGCTGCAAGAATGCAGCCAGAGAGAATGAGAAATGATTGCTTTTACAGCCTTTATGGGTGTAAAAGCAATCAGTGTGTAAAAAGAAAAAAAAAATCTTCATCACCCCCCACTATGGTGACCCTGTGCTGCTAGGGTGACAGTATGTTAAGAAAAAACATAAATAATAATAGAAAAAAAAATAGAAAAATTATCATTTTTGGTTATAAACTAATGTTGGTTATTTTCTTTTTACTAAAAAGATAGATGAATACATTTTGGCCAAGATTTATGAAAAAAGATTATTTATTTGCAAAATTTTATAAGAAAAACACTTTTGTTTCAAAATTTTTGGACTTTTTCATTTATATAGCAAAAAAACTAAAAATCTTGGTGGTGAATAAATACCACCAAAATAAAGTTTTATCTGTCTCAAAAAAATGCTAAAGAATTCATATGGGTACAGTGTTGCATGACCGCACAATTATCATTCAAAGTGTGATAGCGCTGAAAGCTGAAAATTGGCCTGGACTGGAGGGAGGTGAAAATGTCCGGACTTGACGTGGTTAAGGAACAACTGCTTCCACTAGGAGGGTGCGCCTGCACTGCACCTTTCACTTTATAAGGAGATATCTGTAAACAAACACATCCCCATTGACTAATATATTGACACTGATAAGGTTGTTTCCCGGCCTAATATGGCAACAAAATGACATCCATTCCCAATACGGAGCGTGTGATAGCCCCTCCCCCAGCTGTCCAACCTCCGCTTCTGAATATGGTGTATGTTGTATTCCATGTGCTTCATTGCCCTATGATACTCATTTACATTCCTAGAGATATTAGAGGCAGAAATGCCGGCTCATTCCCACCTGTAGGAGTCCGCATATACTTTTATAGTGATTTGTCGGATCAGCTTGTCATGCCTGGCATCCTACCGAGATGAGAATGAGGGACACCTTACATTATCTTTGGACATATATAGAATTTCCAACATTTCTGTATATCGCCTGCAATGTACACTACCTACATCGGAAATGTATATTTTCCTTAATAAAAATTATGGAAAAGGAAAAAGAGGGATACTCTCCAGGACAAAGTATATATTGGCAGAGACCACGCCCCTGTCACAACTGTCATTAACATGGACCAATAAAAAATTCATGGATTATAAATGATTGGTTAGACTTAATATTGATCCCCCCCCCCACCTATTATACTAGAGCTTTGTGATAACAAATGTAGTCATCTTTAACAGGGGTTTCCAAACTGCGGCCTGGGGGCCGGAATGCTGCCCTGTGCTCACCTTTATCAGGCCCTTGGGGCACTTTTCCTTCCACTGATACAAGACACAATTCCTCCTACTGACATCAATAACGAGACACTATTTCACCTATTGATACCAGTGATGGGGCACTATTCCTCCAACTGACACCAGTGATGGGGCATTATTCCTCCCACTGACACCAGCGATGGGGCGCTGTTCTTCCCACTGACACCAGCAATGGGGCGCTGTTCCTCCCACTGACACCAGCAATGGGGCGCTGTTCCTCCCACTGACACCAGCGATGGGGCGCTGTTCCTCCCACTGACACCAGCGATGGGGCGCTGTTCCTCCCACTGACACCAGCGATGGGGCGCTGTTCCTCCCACTGACACCAGCGATGGGGCGCTGTTCCTCCCACTGACACCAGCGATGGGGCGCTGTTCCTCCCACTGACACCAGCGATGGGGCGCTGTTCCTCCCACTGACACCAGCGATGGGGCGCTGTTCCTCCCACTGACACCAGCGATGGGGCGCTGTTCCTCCCACTGACACCAGCGACGGGGCGCTGTTCCTCCCACTGACACCAGCGACGGGGCGCTGTTCCTCCCACTGACACCAGCGACGGGGCGCTGTTCCTCCCACTGACACCAGCGACGGGGCGCTGTTCCTCCCACTGACACCAGCGACGGGGCGCTGTTCCTCCCACTGACACCAGCGACGGGGCACTGTTCCTCCCACTGACACCATTGACGGGATGCTTTTTCTCCCCTATACCAAAGAAGCATTGTTTACTCCCACTGATACCAGGACAATTTCTACTCCCACTATCCACAGTCCAACCCCCCTAACGTCTGCAGGACAGTAAACTGGCCCTTTATTTAGAAAGTTTGGGGACCCCTGTCTTGGTTATCCACGCCACCACTTTCTCCAAGTCCTTTGAAAAGAAAGGCAGATCTTAGGTCTAACCACTGCTTTGGTTTTTGTATGCACAACCTGCTCGCCCCCTATTAGCTGCATGTGAAGAACCTCTGCCTTCTCCTTTAGGCCTTCCAGGCATGATGACAATGAGGGGATTGGCCATGGTGGCTCCCCATTGTCCTGCTATGGCTATGGCAATAGCGGGATTGAGGATGTGCTGCTTTAGTGCTCTTGGCAGTGTGCTGATTTAGTGCATTTTCCCCCTGTGAATATAATGGGTGGTATGCAGTACGACGCAATGCAGTTCACTATGATGAGCCAATGAACAGCACACTGAAGACATATTCCTGAACAAAATACATAAGAAAGGAAAGTATGTTGAAGAGCATATCCCCTTTAAGTTCTTAGTAAATCATGCAATGACACATTTTTCATAACTCCACAAGAATGTTACTATTTTTGATGTTTGTTATTCTAGCATTACAGCTCAAAATAGACATTGCTTTTGTTACATTCCGTATGTAAGGTGCTGCCAGAATCAACATTTAAAAGGAAAAGCAATTGTACTGTGATCATGGGGTGTAATCTTTGTACATCACCTACTTTCTCTAATTTCCGTAAAAAACAAAACCTTGAACGTGATCTCAGGTTCAGTATTCTGCAATTGTACAATGATGGGAATTTCGGTGTTATACATATGTACAACTGAAATTTTCTGCATCTAAACCAGGGGTCTCCAAACCAGGGGTCTCCAAACTGTATAAACAAAGGGCCACTTTACGGTCCTTCAGACTTTAGGGGGGCCAGACGTTCGTATGAGTGGGAAGAATATAGCACCCCATCATTGGTATCAGTGGGAGGAATAGTGCCCCATCATTGGTAGTGGGGAGAATAGTGCCCCATCATTGGTAATGGGAGGAATATTGCCTTATTATTGGTGTCCATGGGAGGAATAGTGCTCTATCATTGGTAGTGGGAGAAATCGTGCCCTATCACTAGTGTCAGTGGGAGGAATAGTGTCCTTTCATTTGTGTCAGTGGGAAGAATAGTGCCCCTTCATCAGTGTCAGTGGGAGGAATAGCACCCCATCATTGGTAGTGGAAGGAATAGTACCCCATTGTTGGTGTCAGTGGGAGGAATAGTGCCCTATCATTGGTATGAGTGAGAAGAATAGTGCCTCATCATTGGTAGTGGGATGAAAAGTACCCTATTGTTGGTGTCAGTGTGAGGAATAGTGCCCCATCATTGGTAGTGGGAGGAATATTGCCTTATCATTGGGGTCCATGGGAGGAATAGTGCCTCATCATTGGTAGTGGGAGGAATATTGCCTTATCATTGGTGTCAATGGGAGGAATAGTGCCCTATCATTGGTAGTGGGAGAAATAGTGCCCTATCACTGGTGTCAGTGGGAGGAATAGTGTCCTTTCATTGGTGTCAGTGGGAGGAATAGTGCCCCATCATTGGTGTCAGTGGGAGGAATAGCACCCCATCTTTGGAATCAATGGGAAAAATAGTGCCCCATCATTGAAAGAAATAGTGCCCAATCGTTGTTAGTGGAAGGAAAAGTGCCCAATCTTTGGTGTAAGTGGGATGAATAGTACCCCATAACTGGTGTCAGTGAGAGGAATCGTGTCCCATCATTGGTGTCAGTGGGAGGAATAGTGCCCCATAATTGGTGTCAGTGAGAATAGTGTCCCATCATTGGTATCAGTGGAAGAAATAGTGCCTCATCATTGGTAGTGAAAGGAATAGTGCAAATCATTGGTGTCAGTGGGAGGAATAGTGTCTTCTACCAGTGAGAGGGCCGGATAAAGGCAAGCAAAGGGCTGCATCTGGCCCCCGGACCACAGTTTGGAGGGGCTTGACAGGAGGTAAAGTGTATGTAAACCCTAACAATGAACCTTTCTTATTTGCTTCCTTTTTGTCTGTTAAATATACCATTGCCAGTGTTTTGTTATACAGTATCTGTTAGATAAGTGCAAAAAAGGATCCTGCCAAAATGAAATGAACTTCTAACTTCCTTTGATATGTGCCTCTATTGCATTGATATCCGTCAGCAATGTTCCCAGCTATCTCTGTCGACTACAGAACAACTCCCCACTATCTTTATTGAAGTAAATATGCCAAATAAATAATCAAATAAATCATCAATCAATAATAAATATACAATCCCCCTACCCTAAATCACAAAACATAATAAATTCCAATGAAAGTCCAAAAAGAAAAAAATAAATCAAATGTCCTTTTTGTGAAATAAATTAGTGCATCCAAAATTAGGTCCAAGTATAAGTATATAGAGCAGAGGTGGGCAAACTTTTTGACTTGAGGGCCGCAATGGGTTCATATATTGGACCCGGGGGCCGGACCAAGAGTAGATGAATGTACCATCCCCCATAGTAATTCATCCCCCATAGTAATTCATCCCCCATATAGTAATTCATCCCCCCTATAGTAATTCATTCCCCATATTAATTCATCCCCCATATAGTAATTCATCCCCCATATAGTAATTCATCCCCCATAGTAATTCATCCCCCATAGTAATTCATCCCCCATATAGTAATTCATCCCCCATATAGTAATTCATCCCCCCTATAGTAATTCATCCCCCATATAGTAATTCATCCCCCATATAGTAATTCATCCCCCCTATAGTAATTCATCCCCCATAGTAATTCATCCCCCCTATAGTAATTCATCCCCCATATTAATTCATCCCTCATATAGTATTTCATCCCCCACAGTACTATTCCCCCCCAAGTAGTAAGCCAAGTCCCCCCTGTGTCAATTCACTTACCTTTGCTCTGCGCGTTCCTCTCGCCGTGTTCCCGCGCCGTTTCCGGTCTTCAGGGCGGACTGTGAGAGGAGCCTAGCTCCCCTCATGTTCGTCACGCTGCCCCGCCTACACACATCCTGACAGCCAATGTTTGCCTGCCCGACTGTGTTTTTTTTTATCACGCTCCGCGGGCCGGATTAAAAGGTTCGCCGGGCCGTAGTTTGCCCATTGCTGATATAGAGTCTCCCAACGACTTGCACAGGCTGGATTACCTCAAAAATAAAAATAAAAACAATACATAGTGCATTATCCTTTAGCAAATCATAATAACATGTGAGGTCACTCTGGTGATAATCACACAAGTGAAAGAAAAAAAAATAATAAAATATATGGTGAAAACCGTGTATGTGAATCACTCTTCAGTGCCACAAATCACACAACCCAGTGTGCACTTCTATTTAAAGTAAGGAGTGGGTACCCTTATCAATATCACCAATATATCTCGCCTTAATGTTAATGCAAGAGTTACACGATGGAATAAGCCCTCCTGTAGATATCCACAAGGATTACCATGACTTCATCACACCATCTAGGTCCATCCACACTAGCACTCCAGATGTCTTCCCACAGTGTACTCCATCCAGATACCCATATGTAAGGAACAGAAATAGTGTAATACTGCCACACACTAGAATCTTTAAAGCTTTAATAGTACTGCTTACATTGCCAATATCTTTAAAACCGCATATAGTTTCTTAGTTTCTTATAGTTTCTATTGTTTAAAAAAACCTTTCAGCCATCCAGGAGAGTCCTAGTTCCTTGTATCTGCTCCCTTCCACTCTCCAAAATGGTCGTTGCTCCACTTCCGGTTCCTCGTATACGCCTGACGTCACTTCCCTTTGACGCGTTTCGTCATTGGACGTAATCATAAAGGGTACGATCGTCAGACAAGGAAGTTCAGATTATACTCCTCCCCCATATGGCGCTGACACACGAACCGCCATACTTGAGAAGGGTAATATCCACTATCTTATGGATATGAGGAGAGGAGAACATGTTCTGCAAATCTAACAAACTTCTAGATTATAATAAAATAAAAAACTGTGCAAGTGTCACACATCCACAATCACACAGAGCAGCAAACACACCAGAAGGATATCCCCCCTCAAATAATGTATGTAAAGAAAGTGTTGTGCTAAGTGTGAGCAACTTAACCACTTCCTGTCCGGACACTTTCACCCCCTTCCTGTCCAGGCAATTTTCAGCTTTCAGCGCTATCACACTTTGAATGACAATTGCGCGGTCATGCAACACTGTACCCATATGACTTTTTTAGCATTTTTTTGAGACAGATAAAACTTTATTTTGGTGGTATTTATTCACCACTGGGATTTTTATTTTTTTTGCTATATAAATTAAAATGTCAAAAAATTTAGAACAAAAGTGTCTTATAAAATTTTGCAAATAAATAATCTTTTTTAATAAATCTTGGCGAAAATTTATTCAGTTATCTTTTTAGTAAAAAACAAAATAACCCAAATTAGTTTATAACCAAAAATATTAATTTTTCAAATGTTTTTTACATTTTTATTTAATTTTTTTATATTATTATTTATGTTTTTTTAACACACTGTCACCCAAGAAGTACAGTGTCACCATTTTACACTGATTACTTTTACACCCATTAAGGCTGTAAAAGCAATCATTTTTCTTTGGCTGCATTCTTGCAGCCATTGAGAAATGCTGTGAGAGCTGTGATTGGTTACAGCTTGTCACATGGTACAAGGCTGTTGTGAATAGCCTTGTATCATGTGACCTCTGTGATCATTCACAGATTTCACACGTAGTAAGCAATGATGTAATAAGTGACATCTTGCTTACTATTATTCAAGTGATCACTGATTGGCCAATCAGTCAGGTCAGGTTACATGTACACTCACAGACTGCAGCGCCAGCCACCCCCCGTGTCCCTGATCACTGCCTCAGTGTAGGAATAATAAACAATGCAGTTAGGCCTGTTACCTGTCCTCATAATAATACATACACCATACCAACATCCTGATCACTGCCATACCAGCGTCCTCATCAATGCCATACCCCATACCAGCACCCTGATCACCGTCATATACCATATCAGCATCCTGATCACCACCATACCCCATACCAGCATCCTGATCACCACCATACCCCATACCAACACCCTGATCACCGTCATATACCATATCAGCACCCTGATCACCACCATACCCCATACCAGCATCCTGATCACCACCATACCCCATACCAGCGCCATGATCACCGTCATATACCATATCAGCACCCTGATCACCACCATACCGCATACCAGCGCCATGATCACCGCCATATGCCATATCAGCACATTGATAACCACAATACCCCATACCAGCATCCTGACCACCGCCATACCCTAAACCAGTGTTCTGATCCCCCCATATGCCATACAAGGGTCCTGATCACCACCATACACCATACTACGGTTCTGATACCCCATACCATCATCATGATCACCACCATATGCCATATCAGCACCCTGATAACCACGATACCCCATACCAGCATTCTTATCACCGCCATACCCTATACCAGTGTTCTGATCACCAACATATACCATACCAGTGTTCTGATCCCCCCATATGCCATAGCAGCGTCCTGATCACCACCATACACCAAACTAGCGTTCTGATCCCCCCCATATGTCATAGCAGCATCCTGATCACCACCATACACCAAACTAGTGTTCTGATCCCCCCATATGCCATACCAGCATCCTGATCCCCAATACACCATATCAGCATCCTCATCCCCAATACACCATATCAGCATCCTGATCCCCCATACACCATACCAACACCCTGATCACCACCATACCCCATAATAGCATCCTGATCACCACCATACACCATACCAACATCCTGATCACCACCATACCCCATAATAGCATCCTGATCACCACCATACATCATACCAGCATCCTGATCACCACCATACACCATACCAACACCCTGATCACCCCCATACCGGGTGTTATTCCCTCATTATCCCAATTACAATGAGCAGATAAAAGGTCCAGAGTTCATTTCAAGTGTGCTATTTGCATTTGGAATCTGTTGCTGTCAACTCTCAAGATGAGATCCAAAGAGCTCTCACTATCAGTGAAGCAAGCCATCATTAGGCTGAAAAAACAAAACAAACCCATCAGAGAGATAGCAAAAACATTAGGTGTGGCCAAAACAACTGTTTGGAACATTCGTAAAAAGAAGGAATGCACCAGTGAGCTCAGCAACACCAAAAGACCCGGAAGACTACGGAAAACAACTGTGGTGGATGACCGAAGAATTCTCTCCCTGGTGAAAAAAACACCCTTCACAACAGTTGGCCAGATCAAGAACACTCTCTAGGAGGTAGGTGTATGTGTGTCAAAGTCAACAATCAAGAGAAGACTTCACCAGAGTGAATACAGAGGGTTCACCACAAGATGGAAACCATTTGGTGAGCCTCAAAAAGAGGAAGGCCAGATTAGAGTTTGCCAAATGACATCTAAAAAAGCCTTCACAGTTCTGGAACAACATCCTATGGACAGATGAGACAAAGATCAACTTGTACCAGAGTGATGGGAAGAGAAGAGTATGGAGAAGGAAAGGAACTGCTCATGATCCTAGCATACCACCTCATCAGTGAAGCATGGTGGTGATAGTGTCATGGCGTGGGCATGTATGGCTGCCAGTGGAACTGGTTCTCTTGTATTTATTGATGATGTGACTGCTGACAAAAGCAGCAGGATGAATTCTGAAGTGTTTCGGACAATATTATCTGCTCATATTCAGCCAAATGCTTCAGAACTCATTGGATGCCGCTTCACAGTGCAGATGGACAATGACCCAAAGCATACTGCAAAACCAACCAAAGAGTTTTTTAAGGGAAAGAAGTGGAATGTTATGCAATGGCCAAATCAATCACCTGACCTGAATCCGATTGAGCATGCATTTCACTTGCTGAAGACAAAACTGAAAGGAAAATGCCCCAAGAACAAGCAGGAACTGAAGACAGTTGCAGTAGAGGCCTGGCAGAGCATCACCAGGGATGAAACCCAGCGTCTGGTGATGTCTATGCGTTCCAGACTTCAGGCTGTAATTGACTGCAAAGGATTTGCAACCAAGTATTAAAAAGTGAAAGTTTGATTTATGATTATTATTCTGTCCCATTACTTTTGGTCCCTTACCAAGTGGGAGGCACATATGCAAACTGTTGTAATTCCTACACCGTTCACCTGATTTGGATGTAAATACCCTCAAATTAAAGCTGACAGTCTGCAGTTAAAGCACATCTTGTTCATTTCATTTCAAATCCATTGTGGTGGTGTATAGAGCCAAAAATGTTAGAATTGTGTCGATGTCCCAATATTTATGGACCTGACTGTACATTAGGCTCATCACCTATGACAAGTATACATACATGTGTCAACCAGCTGGCCTTGCAATGACACTTCATGCTGTGCATCATTGTTATAATTCAAAGCATTACTCGTCAAAAAAAACAGCAAGATCATTGGTGACCTGATGAAAGTCGTCCAGTCTTACTGTTTCCTGGTAGAACAAGCTTGTGGCAAGTTCTGTGTATACAATTCTGCAGCACACAAATTACTAGAATTCCAGATTCATTTGTATGGGGCTGAAGCTATACAGTGTAGCTGCAAATGTGTCTAGAGCTCGTACTTCTGAATGACAAAAGGACATCCTCAGTAAAGGAAGTTGGAAGAGAAAAGCTGAGCCCCGCGTCTCTTCGTACAGGTTTTGTGGATTTACTTCATGCTAAAAGTAAACTGGACTTTAGATATTGCCAACATTGGTGGCATAGTCCCATCAATGTGCCTGGTCTGCAGGGATCTTAAAGCCAAAAACAAGATAAAAATGAACAACCCAATAAAGATAAAATAACAATACCAGTTTCATTCAATATTCACCTTCAATTCAGAAAAGTCCCCAACGGCACATGTTTTCTGCTACTAGATATCCTCAGTCTGACAGCCAGCATCATTCAACCCAGGCCAGGACAGGCCGTCCTAACTTTTGATAATGTACCACGCGACACGGCAAATAAATTGTCACAGAGGCACCAGCTAAGCGGCACTAACTATTTGCCCTCTGTGAAGCTCAGTAAGCTCTGACATGACATATTACTCATGCAATGAATGTGGAAAGTGAGGCTTCCCACTTGTTTGCTAGGTGTCTCATCACACAGCGGAAGCAAATCATGTAGTGTTTCCATTTTTGTGTTTGCCTGTACATTTGCGCTCTCTCTATACTTGGTAAAGATCTAGAGCAGATCTCACTGTCAAAGTGATTGCTTTTAGTTAAGTTCAGATCTAAAGACAACGCAGCATGGGACATTAAAGATAAAAACCAAGTGTGCTATCTCCATATTTGGCAAAGTTCCAGAGCAGATCACAATGTCAGGGTATTGCTCAACTGCTGCTGACTGTGCAACTAACACACACCTTGTTTTAAGGGTTTGTAAACTGTCACATGCCTGAAATATGAAATAACATACCGAGCATTTGCTTTGCAGTATATTGTATTCTACTGTAACATGTTACTCAGTGTCACCAGATAAGAATTCTGAGGCATGAAAGATGGTGCTGAGGCAAATGCGGGAAGTAGACACAAGAAGTAATCTTCTGAGCAACTTCATTTAAGAGTTTTTTTTTTTAATTTCATATCCTGTTGTCAAAATTTATTTCAAGGCTAAAGGCCTATTTATA
Source organism: Staurois parvus (assembly GCF_062004578.1). Lineage (NCBI taxonomy): Eukaryota > Metazoa > Chordata > Amphibia > Anura > Ranidae > Staurois > Staurois parvus. Next base: position 1,777,221 of record NW_028317847.1, read on the forward strand.
TTTAGGTATGAGGTTTGGGTTTGACACTACCATGGTATGACCGTATGGGCTTCAGGATCACTAGCCACCTGACTTTTTAAAAGCAAACAGTCTTTTGTTGTTCAAAACAGCCAAACAAAACTAGTTTTCCTTCAGCATATCAAATAAAAGCAGTACCTACCTCAGATAACAAAACTAGGGCTCACTGCCAGTATAAACTAGTCCCACACAAGGTTTTAAAGGTCCTGCTGTGTTTGGGGGTTCCAAAAGAGTACAGGCAGCATCTCAGTAGGCAGATAGTCCATGGCCCTCTCTCAACTATATCCTCACAAATACCTGCTGACTGCTTTCTGCCCTTTTCAGCCCTCTCTTACAGGTGGGCTAACCTTTTCAGGACCAAACTTCCCATAGTCAGTGTTGGAGGCTCTTTCCCACCCAAATCTCACCAAGCCTCTGAATTCTGAGTCTCATACCAAGACAACCATGGGCAAACTGTAGACCAGTTTCCCCCTTCCACCAGATCACCCCCAAACTCCTCACCCTGCATGGTTGGGAACCCCTGAGTACTCCTTCTGTCTCTTGTCATTCCCTTTAAAAGGACCACAATCCAAATAATGGGTTCATATACCTGCCTTCCAGAACCCATGCCTGGCATCCTGTGCAAATGGGTTTGTAGTGAATCTAGCAGGTTCAAAATTTGTGGTCCCAGTAAATTAATGTGGAAATTTACCAGATAGAATACTTTGTAACCATAATGAATTGCCTGGCCTTTAAACTTAGGTTGAATGGTTTAAAAAGGCCAGAAATGGCCTTTTGGATAAATCAGCCCCCCTCACTATAAAAAGGGTGAGGCCATAGCAGTCATATTTACAATGTGCTTTATCTATGATAGGGAAATCATAGGTATTGCTGCTGATAAACTGCATCAGACTGGGTGTCAAGAAAAGATGCTGGTCTTAGGGGCACATTTATAAAGTTGTTAATCCGACATTCACTAAACAGTGGCAGTGATTTAAGCACCTCCATTAAATGTTTGGTGACAGTCATATTCAGTACTTCTGTAGTACCCTCCTAGTGTAGCTAGGGGGAGCTCGACCCTGATGGCTAGTGAAGAGCTGATTAGCAGCTCAGGCGAGATATTCAGAGGGGTCAAATTCTGGTCAGGACTGAGAGACTCTGCAGGCCAGCCCCTCTGGAATTTCCCCCTGCTCTGAGGCTTTCGGAGTAGGGCCTGGGAGGCAGTGGGTAGATCTGAGGAGTGGTTAGCTGCACTTTGGAGGGACCACAGTCCATCCCCAACAGGAGGCTTGGCAAGGGGCTTGACTCCCTTAAAAGTGTTGGAGCCTGCTCAGTAGCAAGAGAGCCGGGTGGAAGAAGGAGAGAGGAAGATGTTAGGTTGAAGGCTGCCAGGAGGCCTAGTGGGATGGGGCCTGCCTGTGAGCCTGGACCTGGAAAGGTGGAAAACGCAGGACTCAGTGTCCCCCTGAGAGAGGACGACCTGTATGACAGGAAAGGAGCAGCCCAGCTGATAGGCCTGGTAGCAGCTGCCATTCCGCAAGTTGTACAGGAGAGGATCTGAGTGAGTACACCTGCACCCCCTGGGCAGATAGGGGAAGGAACATTTTGGTGGGAAACCAGATTAGCCCTTTGCTAGTGACTATTATCCACTTAAAGGAGGAGGAGCCAGATCCCCTGCTCAGGAAGAAAGTCTCCAGATTGCTGGGTGAAGAGGAGCTCATTTAGGGTCTGGGGTAGTACAACTAGAGCTAGCACTCCAACAGAGTCAAAGAAAAGAAGCTGTGAATAGCTCAGGAAGTTGTCCTCAGATTTCGGTTCCCTTGGGCATCCCATACACCCCTCTATCCTACCCAAGTTTAATCCCCTCAATAAAATAACAAAACCATTGCTTAAGGCCTAATTTATGTCTGTGGATGAAAACTGTGTGGAAAATGCGAACTGACTGTGCAGGACTATAGGGGGACCCAAATTAATCAGCAATCCCTAATGGGGTAGTGCTACACTTCATAAAAATGCCCCATACCTGAAGGTTGCAACTTGGGAGCTGTTTTGCTGTGAAGTCCATCTCTCCTTGCTGGCTTAGCTTAGACCCTGTGCTTTAGGTTGTGGGCAAATTGGCACTATATTTTCTAAACAATCGTGGGCCTAAATATGGAGACAATCCAGAACAAGGCCAAAGTTTTCTGGCAAAAAGGAGAAGAATAAGAAAAAATAAATGTGCTAGGATGTGGAAATGTTGGCATCAGGAGCAGCAGCAAGAATAAGGCAGGAACATTTTTTTGTACTTTTCTTCGGTAAACCGATATAAAATAACTGTATTGATTTTTTGCATGAACATCACAGAGTGTGTTTGGTAGTCATCTATGATCCAGGCCTAATTAATTTAAGTAGAATTCAGCTTGTCAATCATAAAACCTCCTGCTACACAGAAGGCCCACTTTGACATGGCCCCTACAGCAGGGCAAGCTTTCACCTTGAGCATGGGTCACCTCCAGTCAGTGGTACATCCTCAACAACCAGAATAGGATGCATGAAGGTAAGAAACCTTGAGCCTTTACAACCACTTAATTGACTTCACTGCCCTTGTTTGTGGACCCTGGTAAGAGATAAGCCTTTCAAGAAAAAAAAATGTATATGATGAAATAAAGAAACCAAAATAAAAAAAGTGATAATGGGGAGAAATATGTTGGGCCTCATTCACGCATTTTGTAATGCATAAAAATGCGTGTGTCAAAAATACATTGAGTCCAATGAGACTGTTCACATCCGTGCCCTGTGATATATAAAAATGAGGCACATCCAATTTTACATGCATTTTTATGTATTTTCTGGCCCATTGAAGTCTACTGAAACACATGAAAATGCATGTATTCTGCATTTTCATGTGCTTTTTTATTGTATTTGCAGTTTGTTGTGGGTGAACACATGGCAGCTTGTCATCCCATGATTACAAGCACTCCCCTTGGATACATGCCATGGGCCCAGCCACAATTTACTTGCCATGATACCTGCCATATGCTTGGCCACAACAAACATTGCAACAGTTGCTGTAGCAGCTGCAAATGGCAATGTAAATCAGCCAAGCTTTCTCAATTCCAGACACGCAAAACCATGAAGCACATTTGCATATGATGTCACTACAGGAAAATCATCCTCATTGGCTAAAACCAAAGATGCACCATGCATAAAAACGCACATTAAACAATTTGCAAAAATTAAAATTAAACAAATGCAGGATAGCAAAAACACATAGTTGAGCAGGGCCTATATGTGCGCCCACACAAGCCAGGGATTGCAAGAAAAATGAGTTGTAGAAATAGTTTTTTGTGAGTGATCCCATCTTTTAGGCCAGGCAGTGTGTGTTCTAAAAGGAACATGAGAAAATTGTGTCACTATCCACTGCCTCTTCGCAGCTCACCATTTTAGTCAACTCTTCCAAATGGGCCAAAATGGTGAAGGGATGATGAGCCACTAGCAGAGTGATAGAACCAGAGCTCTATAGAATCCTCATGCTATAAACACATTGAAGGTATAGAAAGTGAAGGTGTAGGAGGAGGAAGTGTAGGAGGAGAAGGTCACCTCAGTAATGCTCACTAAGAAACTACCTCCATGTGGTAAAACCACAACCTCTCCATTTAGGCTTTCCTGATATGTTTTTGGATGGTTCTGATATTGGGGAAGGATGGGCAGCCTATATCTGTAGGATTCCGCACTGCATTTTTGCTGCTGCCTGCCCTTTCCCCAACAATGTGGAAAGGCAGGCAGCCTATGGTTGTAATTTTTCCCCTTGCAGGGTTCTGACCAGGGGCGGACTGACAACTCATGGGGCCCCCGGGCAATAGGGGATCATGGGGCCCCTGTGTCCTTGCCCAAACTCAAAAAAGCCTATGAAAAAGGTACCATAGGCATCTCATGGGACCCTCTACTGACTCCTGGCCCTCGGGCAGTGCCCGAGATTCCAAATGGTCAGTCCGCCCCTGGTCCTGACAATAATGAAAATATAAATATTAAAAAACAAAACTAACTGGCTGCTGAGTGCTTGGGAGGATAAAGACAATGCTGGCGAAGCATGGGTGTGAGGAGGTGCAGCGTGGTGCAGCGGTAGAGAACACATAAAGTCCAGTATCAGTAAAACTTGAAACTTGTATTGATCAGAATGTTACTGAACAGATCGCCCAGACCAGGGGTGTCAAACTGGCAGCCCTCCAGCTGTTGCAAAACTACAAGTCCCATCATGCAGAGCCTTTGGGAGTTATGCTTGTAACTGTCAATCTTGCAATGCGTCCTGGGACTTGTAGTTTGTCAACAGCTGGAGGGTCGCCAGTTTGACGCCCTAGAGGGAGAACTCCGTTTAGGGAAACAATCCACAGTTCATTGCAGTCAAAGAAGTTACTGAGGAGAGGTGCTGACAGAGGTTGGAGTGTGGCTGGAGGGTCCCAAACAGGGAGGCTTCTTTCCAGGTAGTGAGTCTCTTGCCTGTCCCTTCTCACCAGAAACCTTTTCCTACTGCTAATGGCTTTCCCTAACAAGACGGGTCTTTCTCCCTACACTAGCCACCTAAATCCGGGGGCAAGGACTTGCGTAGACCCTACTGACCCAAACTGGTTGCCAAAGGTCACATGTCTGCAGTGTAGCCAACAGGAATGCTGCTGCATTGACAAGAAAACCATAGAGTTTCCCCTTGACTTCCTCTCCAGCCTGTAGGGCCACTCAGATCAAGCACCACCTACAGTGGAGAATACAGACCGCACCTGCCTACAAGTGGAATTGCAGATGTGCCACCAAACCTTTACCAAACAATACAGGAACAATTTATAAAAAATATAACTGCATATTAAATAAAAATTAAAAAAGAACTCAAGTAAGCAAAAAAAGAAATTGTGATGGGGAATCTGTCAGTCTGGGCAACCAAGATGAGGGAATTTCCACTAGCTTGTATGGGAGGGGTTGCAGCTTGGACAAGGTATGGTTAAAGCGGAGTTCCACTCACCCTGTCAAAAAATAAAAGTCAGCAGCTACAAAAACTGTAGCTGCTGACTTTTAAAAAACAGCCACTTACCTGTCCCTCGGTTCCGTGGTGTGTCCCCTGCAGCCCGTTTCACCAGCCGTCCTGGATTCCAGGAGGCCGGCATCTTCAGTGTGGGCACCCGGCTGCAATAGCTTGCGGCTTCACAGCCAGGTACTCACTGCGCATGCGCAAGTAGAGCTGCGATTCATGAATGGTCCTGTAGTCTTCTGGAACCTGTCACGTGTCCCAAAAGACTACAGGGAGGGAGGACACCTTCCGTTTCCAGTCACCCCCCCCCCCCCCGCTCACCAGGGGAGCAGTCCTTAAAGCAGAACTTCCCCTTTTGGGTGGAGCTCCGCTTTAAGTCTAAGTGTATATGAGGCGTTTCTGCATTCTGCTTTGCATTTTTGCACTTGCGTTATTGATACGTTTTGCTTTTTTAAATTTAATTATTTATTTTATTTTTCTTGTTGCTAGGCAGATTTGAAACACAATACACATCAAAAACGCAATACATGCTTCTCTGCAGAGTTCCCACTGAAGTTTATAGAACCAAAAATGCAACATTCGGCGTTCAAAAAGTCCCTGACCCTTTCCAAAAAACGCACTGGGTGAAAATGCGGAGCTGTGAACATGTCCCATAGGAAATCATGTTAAATGGACTGTACTGTGTTTCTGGAAAATACTGCGGAAAACGCTTAGGTGTGAACCTGGGGTAAGGCTGCTGGATACGGGTGTGGTCATAGTGTAGTTTGGTTTTGAAGCTCCAGATGGGAGCTGATGCTTGTTCTACACTGACGTTACGTCCCCCAGCTCCCTCCTATATCATGTCATTGCACTCCCACTCTGCCGTTTCTTTAGAGATGTCCTGCTCTCCTCTCATTGCCATGCAAGTGCAGTCTGACATATCATCTTCATACTTATCACTGAGGAACAACTTGAAGAAAGCACCAGCTGCAGGTCCTTTGAAGGCCCCTGTCCTCTACATGGAGCATAGCTTCCTTTAGAGAATTGTCACACCCCAACCCCATCCTCTCTTGCTCTGCTCTTCTAAACATTTTGTCACTTCCCATCCTCCTCCTGAGAATAAATGAAAAGATATACTGTTCATATCTCATGCATCTGACAAGGACAGCGTCACTGAGTGCTTGCTCATAAATTCATTTCTCTTTCAAAATGCCAACTGGCCCTAATTTATGGGTAATCATACAGTTTACAGACATGAAGAACACTGTCTTTCTTTTTAGTGTCACATTCCATTTTAAAGTGTCATTCCACACAACACTGATGTTTTAGTTCCTGTTAGAAGATGGAGAGTTACCCACCTGGCATTTTCACATACACTATATTGCCAAAAGTATTGGGCCAGCCCTCCAAATCATGTGATTCAGGTGTTCCAATCACCTCCATGGCCACAGGTGTATACAATCAAGCCCCTAGGCATGCAGACTGCTTCTACAAATATTTGTGAAAGAATGGGTCGCTCTCAGGAGCTCAGTGAATTCAAGTGTGGTCCCGTGATAGGTTGCCCCCTGTGCAATAAGTCCATCCATGACATTTCCTTACTACTAAATATTCCACAGTCAACTGTTAGTGGTGTTATAACAAAGTGGAAGCAACTGGGAACAACAGCAACTCAGCCACCAAGTGGTAGGCCATGTAAAATGACAGAGCGGGGTCAGAGCATGCTGAAGCGCACAGTGCGCAGAAGTCACCGTCTGCAGAGTCAATAGCTAAAGACCTCCAAACTTTGTGTGACCTTCAGATTAGCACAACAGTGTGTAGAGAGCTTCATGGAATGGGTTTCCATGGCCGAGCAGCTGCATCCAAGCCTTACATCACCAAGTGTAATGCAAAGTGTTGGATGCAGTGGTGCAAAGCACGCCGCCACTGGACTTTAGAGCAGTGGAGACGTGTTCTCTGGAGTGACCAATCATGCTTCTCTGTCTGGCAATCTGATGGACATGTCTGGGTTTGGCGGTTGCCAGGAGAACAGTACTTGCCTGACTGCATTGTGCCAAGTGTAAAGTAAGGTGGAGGGGGGATTATGATGTGGGGTTGTTTTTTAGGGGTTGGGCTTGGCCCCCTAGTTCCAGTGAAGGGAACTCTTAAGGCATCAGCATACCAAGACATTTTGGACAATTTCATGCCAACAAATTTGTGGGAACAGTTTGGGGATGGCCCCTTCCTGTTCCAACATGACTGCACACCAGGGCACAAAGCAAGGTCCATAAAGACATGGATGAGCAAGTTTGGGGTGGAGGAACTTGACTGGCCTGCACAGAGTTCTAACCTCAACCCGATAGAACACCTTTGGGATGAATTAGAGAGGAGACTGCAAGTCAGGCCTTCTCGTCCGACATCAGTGCCTGACCTCACTAATGTGCTTCTGGAAGAATGGTCAAACATTCCCATAGATACACTCCTAAACCTAGTTTAATAGGGGGTGTAATTGAATAGGGTAATAGGAATTATGGGATGCCCAACTTAACTGAATCAACGCACACGGACTTCCTATTTACAGAAACAGATCCTGGACTGTTGTTTTCCTTGAAAGTGGTCAGTCATTACGAATCAGTAGCAACTGCCCCTTACAGGCCAGGGACTCACAGCCCCCCTTGAAAGTTAGCTTAACTGGTTGCAAACTACATGCAGAGATGTCTCCTCTCCCCTGTAGGATTTCTCCCAGCTCCACAGCCTGCAGACACTACCAGCCCTCCTGGCTGCTTTGAAGATCGTCGGGACAAGGATAAAGGATTAAGCACAGAGCTGTGCTATGAAAGCTTGCTGCATATGGCAGTCTCTCCCCTTGTTAACCCCTGGGTGTGCTGATGTACTCACTTTGTCCTTTTTGCTCACTCTGCTCCCAAACCTTGATCCTGTTCATGTCGTGATGCTGAATGGATCCTCCTGAGCCAGCCCGAGCTCAGCCTGGAGGCCAGCCCCCCTAGACCTAGAGGACCCATCCCAGGCCACTAACAATGTCCTCAGCACTCCATCTTCCACCCAACTCCCCTTCCAGCCTGACTCTCCCATATATATGGGTTGATCTCACCACTCAACAACGGCCTCCAAACCACGGATGGGTTAAACTCCCATTAACAGGCAGATCAGGTCTACACCCCTTCTGCCCACTGGCTTCTGGAAGGTTCCATGGTCCTTCTGAACCAGGTGGAGGCAATATAGTAACAACTTGTTAAGCCATCCAGCCTGACCTGCAATAACTCGACCTAATTACACACTCACACTGTTACCATGAGTCATACACAATATATTTACTACACTACTCTAGTAGCATATTAAAGAGTGCTACACAAATCTCCTTCTAACTCTGCTGCTGTATTGTCACCGTATCCCAATGAACACTGCAAGCTGTCCTACTAACCCACATCGCACAGTCATAACCTGCTGTTACAGTCATTAGGAAACTCACACTGAGAAATCTCTTGTAGCAGCTGCTGGAGGAAATGTCGGCAAATAGGGAGATCATCAGTGCTAACATGCAACAAAGGATAAAAAAGTTGAAAATAACAAGGGACCTATTGAAAAAATGACAATTGTTCATAAGCCCTCATGCACACGGGGCGGTTTGATAACGCTGGTAATGTTAGCTGTGTAAAGTCACGGTAAAAACATGAACGTTTCAGCTTTTTTTAGCGTATTTGCATTAGTGTTTTGCCGCGTTTAGTGGCGGTTTCCCATGTTTTTCCATGTTTGCGTTTTTTAGCATTTTTTTAATCCCCAAAAAATATTTTTTTGGGTCAAAAAAAGTAAAAAAATGCCAATTTGCAGTATTTTACCGCATTTTGCCACTTTTTCAGCGTTAGAGCGTTTTTACAACTACAAAACTCTTCTAGAAACACACTAGTTCTGGGTTATTTTTCCAGCCAAAAAAACTTCCCAGCCAAAAACGCTGATTCCAGTCTATGTGTGCATGGACACACAGGATAGTATGCTGGGGGGTTTACTGGCTGTAGAAAAAAAACGCAAAAAGACAAAAACAAAAATGTCCCGTGTGCGTGAGGACTAATACACATTCTTTCAGGCAGGATTTGCTTTTACTATACAGTAAACACAGCAACTTTAATTTATGCATTTATTATTATTATTATTATTATTATTATACAGGATTTATATAGCGCCAACAGTTTTCTCAGTGCTTTACAATATAAATCCTTTGCAATTCATGATTTTAGAAATACAAATGAAGAATACATTGATAGAATATCACTAGTAGAGGTTTCACACGGTATAAGATCAGAGCTGCGTGCAGACATCATGTGCGGTTAATATGAATCATGGTGATCAGAGGGACAGGATTGTGGGAGGAAGTGACAGAACCTTAGCTGACACACAGCAAACTCACACTTTCATTTCTAAACCCGTACAGCTTTAGTATGAATTTTAACTATGTATTGGTTTTAGGCTCCATGCACACTAGCATTTTTTTTCTGCTCCTAGAAGCCAATCAGTGTTCTCCTATGTGTCCATGCACACTACTTTAGGCTATTGGCGTTTTTTTGAGCTTCAGCTTCTAGGAGCAGAAAAAAAGTGTTTTTGTAGAGTTTTCTGGAGCGTTTTTGCAGCAGAAAAAAAACAATAAACGCTTCTAAATGCTCCTTAACCCCACTGGCGGTATTCCTGACTGTAGCTCGGGGTTAATTTCAGTACCAAAAGTGGTGACCCCCAGCTACACTCAGGATTACACTGCAGTGATCCTTCGAGCCTTACATTGTCGCACGATCCTCCCGCTGTGTCCTCTGGCCATGTTCGCTGGCCGATGCCAACATCTCTCTTCCGGATTTCATCCCCTGTGAGTGTCGGGACGTACAGGGGCGGAACCAGCAGGAGATTCAAAAAAGTAAAAACATGACATACACAGAATACACTATAATCTCTTAGTATAACATTCCTGTATCAAACCATTTCACATACATTTTGTCCCGAGTGCTTTGTCCGGCGCCCTGCCTGCATTTTTACTGTTCTTTCTGCCTGGAAACTGAGAAACGTCCATGGCGTCCAAAAAGCGTCCCTTTAGGTCAAAAGCGGTTTTAGACCGGCTAGAGAACAGCGATAGTAAATCAGAACCACTTGCAGAATTGAGTGATAAGGATTCGTGAGGAAATTCGTCATCAGACACTGAAAACGATTCTGCGACTTTGCTCAGTGATGTGCGAACTTGGCGTTATATTTCAAATTTCAGTGTTTTTGGTTTGATTATATTATTGAATTAAATTTATTATTATAAATCATTATATATATATATATATATTATTATTCTTTATAATTATTTATTGTATTATAATTTATGATTTCGTGTTTCAAACTTTATCCTACCCGGGATGTTTACTAGACTCTTGTTCAGACAGATTTCAGTACATTATTCCTAAGAATTACAGGCCTACAATATAAAACAACAAATTTCCATGAAAAACAATGTACTGCTTTGACATTCAAAAATATTGATTAGTTAGACCGCCATGGAGGTTAAACACTACTAACAGCTTTTTTCTAGTTTGTTCTTTTTTTTTCTACATGTACTGTAAAAATGCTAATAAAACACTAATGCTCCCCAACGCTTCTAAATGTTTCTAAACGCTACTAAAATGCTTTTTAACCAGCACTTTTTCCAATGTTTTTAGAGCTTTAAAAAAAACGCTAGTGTGCATGGAGCCTAAAGGCTCTGAACAGATATTTGCATCAGTATTCTGTACTATATAAAAGTATGGGGCACCTAGCATTATAAGGTCACTTTAAAAAATATTCTAAATTAAAACTACATTTACGTCTATCTATTATTGTGAACCTGTCAAAAAACTGTTTGTTTGTTTGTTTTTTATAAGATAAAGGGCTAGTTCACACTAGATGCAGTCCAGTGAATTTTTTTTCTGCATCAAAAATGCATGCACAGTGTTTTCCATGTATTCCAATGGCCCTGGTTCACACTAGTACAGTCAGTCCCAGCCAGTTTCCGATTCAAAAAAAAGTAGAACATGCAGCATTTTTTCTGTACAGAACCATACTGGAACATAGCAAACTGCACCGGAACTGCGCGTGGTGTGAACTGTGAGCAAAAACGTATCCGGAGTGCATTTTTGTAGTGTGAACTGGCCCAAATGGATTGATCTGAGAAAGAGCAGACTAAGCAAAACTGATCCTTTTAGGTGACCCATGATTCTCCAGTTTTTATAGATATTCAAAATTTGATTTAGAAATGTATATATGTTTATTTATGTATATGGCTTTTTTTCAGTGGGAATGTTGGGGAAAATTGAATGTAATGGCAAGGGATGCTGGGGGGGGGGGACCTCTATTGATGCTGGGAAATTTATTGTTGCTGGTGGGGGAACTATTTTTGCTGACAGGGTCGATTGTTGCTGTGAGGGATTTACGTATTGTTAAGGTAGGGGTATCTACCGATGCTTGGTACTGACAGATCTATGGTGTCTGGGTTGGCTCTATTGCTGCTGGGGGTATTGTTGCAGGGGGTCTATTGATACTGGAGGGATCTATTGCTGCTGTTGTTGGCTGTAGGGGATCTAGTTTTCTACTTTTCTTGCTATCATTAACACATTCCATACAAATTGCTTAGAAAATGATACCTTGTTCTCTATTTTTTAAAAGGGGCAGTACTGGATGGTGGGAAGGGGTAAAACCAAGGGACAGTACTTGAAGGTGGGTAGGGGATGGAGACAAGGAGTGACTCCGAAGGGGAAGTACCTTCACCTATTCTTTGAGAAGAAAAGCCTTGAGTGCAGGATTCAGGAGTGCGTTATGTACAGAGTGCAGGATTCAGGAGTGCGTTATGTACAGAGTGTAGGATTCAGGAGTGCGTTATGTACAGAGTGCAGGATTCAGGAGTGTGTTATGTACATAGTGCAGGATTCAGGAGTGTGTTATGTACAGAGTGCAGGATTCAGGAGTGTGTTATGTACAGAGTGCAGGATTCAGGAGTGTGTTATGTACAGAGTGCAGGATTCAGGAGTGTGTTATGTACAGAGTGTAGGATTCAGGAGTGCGTTATGTACAGAGTGTAGGATTCAGGAGTGCGTTATGTACAGAGTGTAGGATTCAGGAGTGCGTTATGTACAGAGTGTAGGATTCAGGAGTGCGTTATGTACAGAGTGTAGGATTCAGGAGTGTGTTATGTACAGAGTGCAGGATTCAGGAGTGCGTTATGTACAGAGTGCAGGATTCAGGAGTGCGTTATGTACAGAGTGTAGGATTCAGGAGTGCGTTATGTACAGAGTGCAGGATTCAGGAGTGCGTTATGTACAGAGTGTAGGATTCAGGAGTGCGTTATGTACAGAGTGCAGGATTCAGGAGTGCGTTATGTACAGAGTGCAGGATTCAGGAGTGCGTTATGTACAGAGTGCAGGATTCAGGAGTGCGTTATGTACAGAGTGCAGGATTCAGGAGTGCGTTATGTACAGAGTGCAGGATTCAGGAGTGTGTTATGTACATAGTGCAGGATTCAGGAGTGTGTTATGTACATAGTGCAGGATTCAGGAGTGTGTTATGTACAGAGTGCAGGATTCAGGAGTGTGTTATGTACAGAGTGCAGGATTCAGGAGTGTGTTATGTACAGAGTGCAGGATTCAGGAGTGTGTTATGTACAGAGTGCAGGATTCAGGAGTGTGTTATGTACAGAGTGCAGGATTCAGGAGTGTGTTATGTACAGAGTGCAGGATTCAGGAGTGTGTTATGTACATAGTGCAGGATTCAGGAGTGTGTTATGTACAGAGTGCAGGATTCAGGAGTGTGTTATGTACAGAGTGCAGGATTCAGGAGTGTGTTATGTACAGAGTGCAGGATTCAGGAGTGTGTTATGTACAGAGTGCAGGATTCAGGAGTGCGTTATGTACAGAGTGTAGGATTCAGGAGTGCGTTATGTACAGAGTGTAGGATTCAGGAGTGCGTTATGTACAGAGTGTAGGATTCAGGAGTGCGTTATGTACAGAGTGTAGGATTCAGGAGTGCGTTATGTACAGAGTGTAGGATTCAGGAGTGTGTTATGTACAGAGTGTAGGATTCAGGAGTGTGTTATGTACAGAGTGTAGGATTCAGGAGTGCGTTATGTACAGAGTGTAGGATTCAGGAGTGCGTTATGTACAGAGTGTAGGATTCAGGAGTGTGTTATGTACAGAGTGCAGGATTCAGGAGTGCGTTATGTACAGAGTGCAGGATTCAGGAGTGCGTTATGTACAGAGTGCAGGATTCAGGAGTGCGTTATGTACAGAGTGTAGGATTCAGGAGTGCGTTATGTACAGAGTGCAGGATTCAGGAGTGCGTTATGTACAGAGTGTAGGATTCAGGAGTGCGTTATGTACAGAGTGCAGGATTCAGGAGTGCGTTATGTACAGAGTGCAGGATTCAGGAGTGCGTTATGTACAGAGTGCAGGATTCAGGAGTGCGTTATGTACAGAGTGTAGGATTCAGGAGTGCGTTATGTACAGAGTGTAGGATTCAGGAGAGCGTTATGTACAGATGTAGGATTCAGGGATGTGTTATGTACAGAGTGCAGGATTCAGGAGTGCGTTCTGTACAGAGTGCAGGATTCAGGAATGCGTTAAGTACAGAGTGCAGGATTCAGGAGTGCGTTATGTACAGAGTGCAGGATTCAGGAGTGCATTTTATACAGAGTGCAGGATTCAGGAGTGCATTATGTACAGAGTACAGGGTTCAGGTATGCGTTGTGTACAGAATGCAGGGTTCAGGAATGCATTTCATACAGAGTGCAGGGTTCAGGAGTGCGTTGTGTACAGAGTGCAGGATTCAGGAGTGCAATTCATACAGAGTGTAATGTTCAGAAGTTAGTTAAACCGTAAAGACACCAATTGAACATGGCACACTTACATTTTAAGATCTTCATTAACAGCATACTGGAGCCAAAGCAAGAATGAAGGCATCAGATGGATAACAAATGAGTGCAGCTGAGCAGGACTTGCAGCAGTGTGAACATCTAGCATAATCAGGGATTGGCGAACAAGCTGGCAGAGGTACGACTGCAATGAGAGAGAGTGCAGCTGTGAAGTCTGACCTGTGATGTTGATGTTGGGCGGGGCCGATATGCATTTCAGGGGTTTCGCCCTCTTTTAAAAACCCGTTCGTAGGGAAACAGCAGGTATCTCTACAGTGCCAACCGGGAAAAAGGTGGCAAAGGGCAGGACCAATTGGAACTACTGCATGTTCCTGAGGTCATCACAGAGGACAAGGGAGCACTCTATACGTCTGGAGGAAAAGAAATTTAATCTCCAAATACAGAAAGGTTTCTTCACAGTAAGAGCTGTGAAAATGTGGAATAGACTCCCTCAAGAGTTGGTTCTGGCCAGATCAGTGCATTGCTTTAAAGAAGTCCTGGATTCTTTCCTAGACACACAGAATATAACTGGATACTAACATTTACAGGTAAAGTTGATCCAGGGAATATCCGATTGTCTCTCGGGAGATCAGGAATTTTTTTCCCTGCAGGAGCAAATTGGATCATGCTTTGCTGGGTTTTTTTTGCCTTCCTCTGGATCAACTGTGGGTATAGGATTATAACTTTGTTTTTTTTTTATGATTGAACTGGATAGACTTTTGTCTTTTTTTCAGCCAGACTAACTATGTAACTATGTGACTATGCAGGTCTGACTCAGCTGGAAGTTAGCATATAAAAAATAGAGTAATGCGGGACAAAGCCCCTGTACACCAGGACTGCGGGACATAGGTGAAAATGTAGGAAAGCCCCACCCAATCCGGGACTGTTAGGGGGTATGGTTTCATGCATCCCTGTGAAGACAGTCCCATCCTTGTCTGTTGGGACGCAGCACCTGCACGGATAGAGTCATTGGTCCCTGAAGGAACACTGGCTGCATTCAGTGCCACACACCTGCATCAGTACAGCCGCTGCATCCCAGTAGACATGAAGGGGCTGTGTGCACATGGATGCACAGGACACCTGTGAAGTCAGCCCTTTAGTGCAGGACAGAACTAGAAATGGTATTATTGCCATCTTTAATCCTCTATCAGTTATTCATAGTCTCTGTTTTATTATCGCTGGCTGAAGAAGGCCAGGCTTACATAGCCAGTAAATGCCAAATCTGAAGGGTCTGCTCTGCCAGGCAAATAACTATTGTAGAGGGGAGGTGGGGTGAGGGAGCTGGGGAGACCTATAGTGATCAAGACCGATTTTCTTTTATCTCCTGCTTGATGTGTCACCTCCCCCCCGCCTCCCCCAGCAGCACATGGCAGGCGTCTGTTGCTCCCCGCAGACATGATTTCATTTCCCAGTCTGGTCAGAAGCGGCTGGGAAGGTCAGCTCCTTGAGCTGCTTAAAGCTGTATTAAACCCAAAACTAAAAATGTAATATACTGCCGCCTACCAATCATTAGATGTGATGGCTGCATTTGTTTTAATTTACGTATTTTTCCCTCTGTTTTCACCTGGTGATCTGCCCAGTAACACACCTCCTGTATTAGAGCGCCTCCCACTCTGGATGAAGGATCACAGGGGACACCTTTGGACAGCAGCATTGTCAGTCTGGAGGGAAGGCAGTGTTATGCCCCGTACCCACTATAAGAAAATCATACGAACATTTTCGTACGAGGACCGATAGTCCGATAATCGGATCGTTAGTACACAGCTTTTGAGAGCCGATCACGACAATTCGTACAACAATATCCGAAGGGACAAGAGCAACAAATTTTCTCGTACGATGTCAGATCGTACGATTTTCATTTAATCGGTACAGTAGTCGTCTGAAAATACAATACAAACACAACGTAATACATGACATCGCTTTCAAAATTCTTTTTTTTCATAGGAGAATTTTCGCATCTTTAGTAACCTTTTCACTTTCGATGTGAGACTAGCAGGTGAAAAAAAAAATGGCAGATCGTTCGTCTGATATTCTCATCATGTGTACGGGGCATTAGAGTACTAGCAGATTTAGATACACTAACAAATTGAAGCTGAAACCCAGCTCACATTACATTTCTTTAGGCTTTATATGAATAAACAAAAGCTGATTGTTGTAATCACCCCTGTCAGTGGTAAATGGTTTGTTAGCTGATACCTTTGCAGGACAGTTGTTCCTGGCTGGATCAGCAGATGAAAATAGTTTCCTTTCCTTTCAGTTTTCTTTCTTTTTCTTGTTTTTTTTTTCTCTTTTTTTCTCTCCCTCCCATCCCTTATTTCTCTTAGATCTCTTTTTCAAAAAAGAAAAAGAAAATAATGTTTGGAGGGGCTCTGCAATTGCATCCCCCCTGCTACATATATCTTATACTATAGAATATAATTGAATATGGTATTTTTATTCTGTTAAGGATTCTACTAAAGCGTTGAATTGAGGAGACTCACTGGATATATAACTGAATTGACCTTTTCTTTTATTTTGTATTATTTTTGTATTATTATGTATTAAAGCTGAATTAATGGACAATCGTATTGTATACATGAGAAATCTTTTGTATTTTTAGATTTGTGGGCATTTTTGTCTATTATGCAATGTGATTATTTAAAGCGACAAATTATATTAAAATACAGAGAATGAAAATAAAAAGAAAAGAGAGCCTAAAAAAGAAATTTAATGCAGCCATCTTAGATATCTAAAAGTTAGTAAGGTGCAATATAATAAATTACTTCTTTAGGTTTAATACCTAAAATTTAATTCAGTCAACTGAATAATAAGAAAAGAAAGAAAACAGGAAATAAAAAGACTGTATGACCAAATCTTTCTGCCACTTTTTGTTTACATGTAACAATCAATATTTTTTGCTAGAAAATTTCTTAGAGCTCCCAAACCTTATATATTTTTTTTAAAGCAGAGGCCCTAGAAAACAAATTCATGAGTGTTGCAATTTTTTATGTCACACATTATTTGCAAAGTAGTTTTTCAACAGCATTTTTTGGGAAAAAATACCCCTTTTTTGAATTTTAATGCAAAAAAATACAATGCATAACCCATTTTTTGATAACATATAAAAGATGATTTTATGGCAAGTAAATAGATAAGAAACATGTCACACTTTAAAATTGCACATGCCCATGCAGTGGCAACAAATGGCAGAAATTTTAATATTCATAGGTGACACCTTAAAAGCCTTTACAGGTTATGACTTTAGATTTACACAAGGTCTGGTGCTAGAATTACTGCCCATGAACTGACTTTTCTAGTGATACCTCACATGTGCGGGACTGACGAATATGTTCACCTTTGTGCATGAACATGGAGGCACTTTAAAAATTGTTTTTAAAATATTTTTTTTTTACACCATCGCTTTAATTTATTTTTCAATCACTTCCCTTGTGACAGCAATAGGCAGTGACAGGTACTCTTTATAGAGAAATCTGGGGTCTATAAGACCCCAGATCCCTCCTCTGCCCTTAAAAGCATACTTTTAATTTTTAAAAATGTCTCCATTTACATTTGGGGAAACCAGAAGTGATGTGTGCTTATCGCTTCTGGTTTCCTATATCATAGAGGTGGACAGGCTCTAAATAATGGTGCCGAGATGATGCCTGTGTCTGTGAGCATTATTCTGGTATAACCACTTGAAGTCCAGCGATATATTGGTATGGTACTGGTCTGCAAGAGAGAGAGAGAGAATAGAGATAAAAAGAAAGGGAGAGAAGGAAAGAGAGAGAGAGAGAGAGAGAGAGAGAAGGAAGGACTGAAAGAAGAGAGAGAGGGAGAGAAGAAAGACAGAGAGAAAGTAAGAGAGAAGGAAGGAGAGAGAGAGAGAGAGAGAGAGAGAGAGATAGGGGTGGAGAGAGAGAGAGAGAAGTAAAGAAAGAGAGAGGAGATAGAGGGAGGGAGAGAGAGAATGAGAGAGAGGGGGAGAGAGGGAGAGAGAGGGGGAGAGGGGGGGAGAGAATGAAAGAGAGAGAGAAAGAGGAAAGAGAAAAAGAGAAGGGATGAGAGAGAAGGAAAGAAAGAGAGAGAAGGAAATAAAGAGAGAGAGAGAATGAGAGAGGGGGAGAGGGGGGGGGGCTGAAAGAAGAGAGGGAGAGAAGAAAGACAAGGAGAGAGAGAGAGAGAGAGAGAGAGGAGGGGGGGGGGGAGAGAAGTAAAGAAAGAGAGAGAAGGAAAGAGAGAAGGAAAGAGTGAGAGAGAGAGAGAGAGAGAGAGAGTGAGAGAGAGAGAGGGGGGGGGGGAAATGAGAAGGAATGAGAGAGAAGGAAAGAAAGATAAGGAGAGAGAGAGAGAGAGAGAGAGTAGGAAGAAAGGAAAGCAAGAGACAGAGAGAAAGAAACAGAGAGAAGGAAAGAGAGAAGGCAGGAGAGAAAGAAAGAGAAGGAAAGAAAGAGAGAGAAGGAAAGAGAGAGAGGGAAGGAAAAAGAGAGAGAAGGAAAGAAAGAGAGAATGAAAGAAAGAGAGAGAGAGGAAAGAGAGAGAAAAAGAGAATGAATGAGAGAGAAGGAAAGAGAGAAAAGGAAAGAGAGAAAGAGAAGGAAAGAGAGAGAGAAGGAAAGAGAAACAGAGAAAGAAACAGAGAGAAGGAAAGAGAGAGGAAAAGAAAAAAGGAAAGAGAGAGAAAGAAAGTTTATTCACGTCAGAGCCCATAGTCCCAGCAGACAGTCCCATGTACATATATCATCACATATAACAACTATAATATTAATAAGAAGTGTCCCCCCCCAGCTGTCACTGACTGGGCCCCCATGGACCGCTCCTTGTATGCAATGTGTGGTTGGCAGCCTACAGCTGCAGTTTGTAATTGATTTGTACAAGTATCTGTCACTTCTGAGCAAAATATATTTGGATTTAATCACAGCAACAGTCATAGTTATGCCCACCATACACGTTACAATGTGATTGTACACTTTCCTTTACCTCTACCAACAACTATGTAGTGCAGTGGCCTGCCTGATTGGATACAGATTGATTAGGTAGGCGCTCCTATTACATAGTTCTAGTAGATGTAAAGGTGATTGTACAGAGGTTATACAATCAGACTGTACAGTGTGTGGCTATCTTTAGAGCTACAACAATGTAGTACAAAGGTGTGTCTAATTAAATACAGATTGATTACACAGTTTAGGTAGATATTACCTAGTTTTGATAAATGTAATGGAGATTGTAGAGACTGTATGGTCAGATTGTCAGGTGTGTGGGGGCCCTCAGAGGTGTATGGGGACCCTTATAGGTGAGTCACCTGTGCAGGAATATGAAGGATTGTGTGATATCTGCGCTGACACAGGATGTTAAGTCATTACCCTCCAGAAGACCTGATGAGCTAAGACATGGCTAGGAGGGGAGGATGGAGCATGATGTAACTGAGTGTCATGTGCAGGAGGAGGCCTGATCTATGACACTCACTCTCCCCTCCTCATCTGTACACATAGCCATACACAGCCAACCACAGCCCGACCACAGCCATCCATCTCCATCTGTGACAAGGAGGAGGAGTTGTGTGCTCAATATTCTCCGCTGACTGCCCGATCCCTGTCTCTGATCATACTCCTCCTCCTGTATACCGATCAGCAGAGGAGCAAGCAGAGGATCTATACCAGAGGACTGGGCACTGACACCACTACTGGGACGGCGACAGGTCAGTGACACCTGGGGGGGACACTGATTGTTAGTATCATAGTCGTTGTATGACAGTGAGAGTATTTGTACATGGGACTGTCTGCTGGGACTATGTCCATAGACTCTAACTTTATTACTTTTTCTTTCTTTTCCTTTTCTTTTTCTTTCTTTCTTTCTTTCTTTCTTTCTTTCTTTCTTTCTTTTTCTTTCTTCTCTAAAAAAAGGGGTATTCAAAAATATGGAAAATGTAATCAAAAGCACACAATTTTAGTAATTACCTTTATAATACACTGCGATAAACAAGAATTTCTCAGTGCTTGGCAGTGATGGGTGTTTGCACACAGCCACCTGTACATGACAAGTGTTATATACTGGTAACCAGGGGCGGACTGACTATTTGGAAACTTGGGCACTGCCCCTGGTACCTTTTTCATAGCCTTTTTTGAGTTTGGGCAAGGACACAGGGGCCCCATGATCCCCTATTGCCCGAGGGCCCCATGAGTTGTCAGTCCGCCCCTGGTGGTAACTACACACTGTGTACAGTTATAGATGAGCAGGCCATGGGTGTCCAAGTAAATCCTTTTTTTCACATTCTCCCTCTAACCCCTTCTCTCTCCCTTCTCCCTCTCTCATATATGTATGTATATATATATATATTTTTTTTTTTTTCTTATTGTAGAAGCAGTCTGCATGCCTATGTGTTTGATTTTATACACATGTGGCCATGGAGGTGATTGGAGCACCTGAATCCAATGATTTGGAGGGCTGGCCCAATACTTTTGGCAATGTAATGTAGTTGTTGGTAGAG
Organism: Staurois parvus; assembly: GCF_062004578.1. Lineage (NCBI taxonomy): Eukaryota > Metazoa > Chordata > Amphibia > Anura > Ranidae > Staurois > Staurois parvus. Next base: position 1,797,549 of record NW_028317847.1, read on the forward strand.
GTAAAGGAAAGTGTACAATCACATTGTAACGTGTATGGTGGACATAAATAAGACTGTTGCTGTGATTAAATCCAAATATATCTTGCTCAGTGACAGTTGCTCGGGTACAGCTACCTGTACAAATCAATTAAAAACTGCAGCTGTTGGCTGCCAGCCGCACATTGCATACAAGGAGCGGTCCATGGGTGCCCGGTCAGTGACAGCTAGGAGTGAGAGTATTTATACATGGTACTGTCTGCTGGGACTATGTCCATAGGCTCTGACTTTAATAAACTTTCTTTCTTTCTTTCTTTCTTTCTCTTTCCTTCTTTCTTTCTTTCTTTCTTTCTTTCTTTCTTTTTCTTTTTTTCTTTCTTTCTTTCTTTCTCTTTTCTTTTCTTTTCTTTCTTTCATAAGTTTCGTCCAGTAAAAACTAGGGGTCCTGACAATTTAACCATGACAACCATGTCAAAGCTGCCTTTTTTACATCATTGATGGTGTCCAAGTGCCTTTCAAAGATATTTTCAAGTTAGGAAGTAAGAAAAAGTCATAAGATGCTAAGTCAGGAATGATTTCCAACTGAAGTTCACGCAATGGTGCCCTTGAGGGATGAAAAGAATGAAACAGGGGCATTGTCGTAATGGAAGATGACGGCACTTTTTGGCTAGTTGTTCAGCTAATTTTATCAAAACATTTACATAATAAAGAGATGGTTAAATACTATTTATTCATACCTGTAACAACATGCAAGTCCAAGTGTACTCCACCATCTGCTAATTCTTGTTTTTTTTTAATAAAATTATTTTCCACACATTTTTTGAAAGTCATGTATATATGTATATGAATATATATATATACAGAGAGAGAGAGATATCTATATATATGTATATAGATAGCACATTTTTTAATTTCTTTCTTTCTTTCTCCCCTTCTCTTTAAATACATATATTTATATTGTAATATTGTATATTATTATCTCCCCTATATAGATACTGTATATCTCTTTTTACTGTTTTCTTTCTTCCCCTCTGTGTGTGTGGTGTGTGTATATGTATGTATATATATATTCTTTTTTATATCGATACTATTTGTCTCTTTTCTCTCTCTCTTTATTTATTTATCTCTTTTTTTTTTGTCCTGTTTTCTTTCTTTCCCCTCTCTTTTTAGGCCTCATGCATACAGACATTTACATGCTCAAGTGTAAGTGCCACGTACAGCCACTCATACAAGTCAATGGCTGTATGCAGTTGTACACTTGTAATCTCCAAAGGCTTCTGAATTGGAGTTTACCTGTATATGTGCATGCTGTACATTACCTCAAATGTGAAATCGCTATGTTTGATTATGTTGATTGTACCATATGTCCATGTGTGGGTAAGTGCCGATGCAAAAGTGTACAGCTGCATGCAGCCATTCACTTGTATGGGTGGCTGTATGCGGCACTTGCGACTCTCCAGGCGTGGGAAAGCATCAATTTTACATAAGACTTTTGAGCAAGTAAATGTCTGTGAGCACGAGACCTTCTAGTGTTCATTCCTTGTGTATTTCTTTCTGGTATATTGGTTATCATAGCTGTCATGTTGGTCCAGATTGACCTTAAACAGTTGTGTGTAAGGAGATTAGACTGGAAACTGAAATTGATATGAGTGGGCTGTTATATATATAAAATATAAAATAAAATACCATAAAAAGGTTCTGGGATAAAACAACAAGAACAATATAATCATAAAGACCCAAACGTAGTCTAGCTCTGTCACCCACTTTTCTGGAGCACATACTAATAAACAATGGGTAAAATCCATATAAAATAATCCTTTACTCCTACAGTGGCTGTGACAGAGCCATCAGCTTGACACATTTCCCAGATTCAAACTATTCTGGTTTTCAGGAGCTAGAGAGTCAGCTTGCTTTAAAACAATCAAAATCAGTCTATTAGAATATGTGTATGAACCCAAATTATATTTAGGCTTTACAAGTACCATAAAGAAAATGCATAAATAAAATGACTTGATAATTATTACACCAAATATATGAAATTTAGAGTAAATCTTTAAAAAATTACAGGTTGATACATTATTATTGGCTTTGCACTCTAAGACCCCGGTCATACCAGTGCGACTTGTCATGTGATTTGATATTTTCAAATCACATGACAAGTCGTACCATATTGTCCGCAATTAAAGCAGTCATATTGGTGCAATTCCGACTTACATGCACTACTTTTTGGAAGTTCAGATGCAACTTGCATAGACATCTGGGTTTCACAGTGGCTAAATGGTTAGCACTTCCACCTGGCAGTACTAGGGTCATTGGTTCAAATCCCAGCCACAGCACCACCTGCCTGGAGTTTGCATGTTCTCCCTGTGCCTGCTTGGCTTTCCTCTGGGTACTCCTGTTTCCTCCCACACTCCAAAGACATGCTGGTAGGTTAATTGGATCCTGTCTATATTGGCCCTAATATTATTATTATACAGGATTTATATAGCGCCAACAGTTTGCTCAGCGCTTTACAATATAACAGGAGACAATACAGCAACAATACAGTTCAATACAAGAGAGTTAGGAGGCCCTGCTCCTTGGAGCTTACAATCTAAAAGACCTAATATCATAAATGGTTAGCACTTCCACCTGGTAGTACTAGGGTTGTTGGTTCGAATCCCAACCACGGCACCACCTGCCTGGAGTTTGCATGTTCTCCCTGTGCCTGCATGGGTTTCCTCTGGGTACTCTGGTTTCCTCCCACACTCCAAAGACATGCTGGTAGGTTAATTGGATCCTGTCTATATTGGCCCTAATATGTGTATGTATGAATGTGAGTTAGGGACCTTAGATTGTACACCCCTTGAGGGTTAGGGACTAATGTGAAAGTACAGTGCTGTGTAAATTGACGGCGCTATAAAAGTACCTGTAATAAATAATAATAATAAATAATTGTCATGAAGTCACACAGATGTCTTGCAAGTCGAATTCGGTGTGACCGAGCACTTAACATTATTCCTTTTGACATGTCTAATGCCATTGCCCTAAAGTAGCACCAAAGAAAAAACCTTTTTTTTAATTTTGGATAGAGTAAGGGAGGGTTATAACCCTGCTTTATTTTTGCCAGCTGTGTCCGATTGGGGAGATTTTACATCACTTCCTGTCCCATAGCTAAACAGGAAGTGAGAGAAAATCCTTCCAAAGTGAAGGAATTTATGATTGTGACCAGGGTCACCAGAACTAGTGTCCCCATTTGAAGATATACCCACTATTGCTGTTCTGGGGACAAGCCAAATTTTGGGATTTTCCTTTACTTTTATTGATAATGGTAAACAGGTTGACAAGAGAGGGGGAATCTCCCTAACAGGGGGCCCAGACAGCAAAAAAAACTGACAGGTGTTTTAATACCCCTTCACTCTATCCAAAACTAAACACTAAATACTGTAATAAGTATTATTTTTATCAATAAAATAAAATCATGCTGTATAGGAAATATTAATAGCTAATGGTAGGCAGGCATCCCCTCTCGACGCGTTTCACAGACTTAGTCACCTTCCTCAGGTGCCTTTTAAACTTAATATGATAGCATTTAAAGCAGCTATATAAGTAAAAAAAAAGAACAAAATGTGTTCCTATGTACCTCCTTAATAATATTTAGTTGACCCTCATCACCCCTGTTTTTTTCACTTGTTTTTTAACCAGAATATAGTTTCTCTTTCACATCAAACTGCAGCTCATAGATGAGAAGCGACCACATAGGCAAGAATAGGATTTATACTTAAAAACACATTTTTGATGTATTTGCTGTAACAAAGGTGAATAAGCCCTAAAACGTTTGTTTAATTTTTATTGCTTTTGTTTGATGTTTTTTAAACTGTTAAAAATGTGCAAAACAGGAGCCTTACAGACCAATCTGTTCTCGGGGCATCACTCCTGGTCTCTTTATAATGAAATGATTATGTTTTCTACTAGAAGGTTTGCTTGACATCGCACCAACTTTTATTTTTCAGACAGGATTCCATCATGGCCAAAAACAAGAAAAGTGAAGCCAATGACATTGAGGGGAAGGATCAAGTTAATGGGGATGTCACTGTGAACATTGCCGACCCCAAAAGGTGAGCGTACAATAAAGAGCATAAATGTGATCATATAAAAAAAAAAAATCTTGGTTATGTTTTCAAACATTGGTCCATGACCTTCTGACAGTCAGCAGATTGCACTCCTCTCGTCTGATTCTCTGCTGTCTGCCAGGGCGACACACTTGACAATGGATTAGGAAATTAAATTATTATTATTAAATTATTAAACAATTACTTAAATTCAATTTCCTTTTTTTATATGAAATATAGTTTTAAAGGGCCAGACCACACAACAATATATTTTAGTTATAGCCAGGTGCATCATGGGCTAGCTTCTTATATGTCTTGGATACCTCAACAGTAAGATCTCTCTGCCATAATTTGTATTTCTGTGTTCCTGTTTTCTGAGAGATTTTGGTGCCCCCGCCTGTGTGTTCCGACTCTTCCTATTACATTCGGTATAATATGAAATAGAAAGTGAGCAGGTAGATTGGGTGCCCCTCATAATGGCCATAGCAGGTGGCATAGAGAGATACAAGAGACAGACCATTGATTTAACTTTTCAGCATCTATCAATTACTGAAATTTTAAGTTTTGGTTTTCCTGATCCTTTAAGGAGAGCCTGTCAACAACCTAAAAATTCAGGTAGGAGTACAAAAAAATAAGTATTTTTAAATGCTTACATTCAGTGTTTTCCCTACCAGTGATTTTTTTTTTTTATGCATTTGCAAATATTCTAGAAACTCTGGCTACTCAATTCCCTTGCATAGCCCCCTCCTTCCTTGCATGTCATAGCCATCTCCTCTTCTGGCAGTGCCCACTTACTCTCTGTGCTGGCCCAGCTCCTCCACCCCTCCTCTCACTTCTGTACATAAGGTTATGTAGCTGCCGGGGGAGAAAGAAAAAGGAATACTATAGCGTCATTTAAGTGACAGCTCTGAGTCTACTGGGGTTGGTGACACCACATCCAAGATGTTAGTACCCAGCAGCAGTCTCTGGATGTTTGGATGTCTGGACAAAGGAGGCTTTATAAAAACACAGGCAGACAATACTTTGAATATGCATATACTATTAAAGGAATATTTATGTGAAATGAATGGTCTGGTGACAGGGTCTCTTTAAAGAAGATACGATTGCTAAAACCCAATTTTCCGTTCGTAGGAAAATAAATCTGGTATTAAAGGTTGTACTATATTTAAAATTAAACAAAAATTGTCAAAAGGACGAAGTTTTAGAACTGTTATTCCACAGCACTGTTTTTGTTTAAATACAATATTTTTGCTATCAGTAATATTCATTAATTTTTTTTAAGAGAATGTGCATAATGTATTGCTCAGCTGACCATTACATTTTATTTCTTGAAAGTAATTATTTTTTTCAGTGTGTTATATGTGCTGTATGCCAGACATATGGATGACTGTGTTTCTTGTTGGTTGAAGGTGCATGAGGTTTATTACACTGGTAGAACTTTGGACTTTTCTTGAACATGTACTCTACATGCTTGGAATAGAACTGCTTCAGTACAGTGTTAGAGGACAATATATCAGTACAATAAATCAGAAGTGCTGTAAGTTATAAATATCTCTAAACCTGGAGTAAAAGCAGACCTTGACATACATGGAGTATGTTACAGTACTGACCAGGGCCATGGATCCTCCTGTAGAGGGCCCAGGCCAGCAGGGGGGCCCAGGCAGCTGGGTGAATCAGAAGTGGGCAAGGAGGGTGACTGGCACGGCGGGATTTGCAATTACTAGAACCGATCCCCTGTATGGGTCTCTCTGCAGCAGCTGAAAGTTGGCTTCTTCTCCTCTTCCTCCTGCTGGCTTTCAGCTGCTGCAGAGAGAGCCATACAGGGGATTGGTTCCAGTAATTGCCCCCCACTGCACCCATCACCCTCCCTGTGCACCATACATTTCGCCCTGTTGCCTAGGCCCTGTGCCCCCACCCCTCAGTGCTGTTGGCTTCCCTTTTTTCCACCGGCAGCTGCAAGCACACAATAGAATCCTTCAGGATGGAGAGTGGAGAAAGGGTCCTGTAAATATAGCACATTTACCAGCCCCCTCCTTTCCTGAATGAACACAAGGAGTATCAGTACTGATCACAAACTGTGTTCATTCATAACTGAAGCATAGTAAACTGTGTCTTTTAGGGGAAGAGGGGGTGGGGGCTGCCAGGTTGGTTGTATGGGGCCCTGTGGTTTCCCTCAGCAGCCCTGATACTGGCTAGTCGGTATGATATCGTGATGAGTTCATATATCTCCTCTTTATATATATATATATATATATATATATATACTGTATATATATATATATATATGTGTATATATATACTGTGTATGTATGTGTGTATATATATATATATATATACCCACACACAAACATTCTTAACAATATATTAAGATGTGTATATACAGTATATTATACACATGAGTATTTTGTCAGAGAATATACTGGTGAAAACACCTTGATTACATCCTTACATTATTTATGCCTGTCTGATAACTGCCATATATTAAAGTCCAACTCCAGGAAAATTTAAAATGACCCTTGGGAGCGAATTGCTCATTTAGGTGTAGGAGACACAGAATAGGAGATTTACTTACCCAATCCTCCATCTGCTAGACTGCTCCCTACAGCAGTTTCTTCCCTATGCTCCAGTGGTCTAAGCTTTTGATGGCATCAAGATCAGTGCAGGGTCCATAACCCTGCACTGAACATGATGAAGCTAAAGGACAGTCCATTCCCAGAGCATGGGGGAGCACCACCTGCCGTGAGAGTGGAGGATCAAGTAAGCAAAATTGCTTCTCCTCTCCCCTAGACAAAATGAGCAGTCGCTTCACTTCAAAGGATTATTTTAAAGTTTCCCAGAATTGGGTTTTCAATATGTTTTTGGGGATGTGAAATACATGTTTGCTGATGAGTTAGATTCAATTCGAATTACATTCAGACTTTCGATTGAAATTGCAAACAGTTTCATAGACATGAGCGTCCAAGTATTTGCATGGTCTAAAAAGAATGAAAAAAATTGTTTGGTATTCGGTATGTGTGACCGCTTCAAAAATGAAGGAGAATGTTCCACCCTGTTTGGGGGATACTTCTTCCATGCTGGATATATACTGTACTTCTTCAATCCAAATGTAAACTGCAACTTCACTTTTTGAATCAGCATTGATTATTTGTAATCCTTATGCTGCTAGCATCAGTAAATAGATAGGGAAGTATATTATATTTACTTTTTTAAAATTTCTTCAGTTACTTCCTGGTTTCCATGCCTAGGCAAATGATGTCATACATCCCAGGAGTCTTGAGGAGGGAAGGAGGGGTTTGCTGAGGTAAGCACACCCTCCTGTCTGTATGCCTGAGCTAAGGGCAGGTGGATTCCAGGAAGTAAATGCTATATAAATCATGTGCCCTTAATCAAGATGGCCACAGCCAGAAATTGTAAGGGGTGTTTTTCAAAGTGATTTCTCAGCAAAATAAAGCAGGTAGACAGATATGGATTGTTGATTGATTGTGTTTTTGGTTTGTGGTGCTCAGATACAGTGTAGTTCTGCTTTAAAGAGAACCAATCAGAACCAGTAGCAAAATAAACTTTCATTATTAAGCTATTAATTATATATATCTAGAATAAAAAAAGGCCGGACTACTAAGTATGGCAGAAATATTGGCTTTTTTGGGCACAGTAAGAGACCACACAGTAAAATACATACAACCATTTATTGAGATAAAAGAGTCATATATTCTTTCTAGGACCCATAATACAAACATGCCCCCGAAGAAAGGGGAAAAAAAAAAGGGAAAGTCATATATATCAGGGGTGGGCAACTGTGGCCCTCCAGCTGTTGGTGAACTACAAGTCCCATCATGCCTCTGCCTTTGGAAGTCATGCTTGTAACTGTCAGTTTTGCAATGCCTCATGGGACTTGTAGTTCTACAACAGCTGGAGGGCCACAGTTGCCCACCCCTGATATATATAATTCAGCCTTACCTCCAGGCACTGGTGTGTGTCCTGTTCATCTCTTGTATTCTCTACCTGTCATATTGGAAGTGTCAGCTGGCTGTGAGGCCCTTGCAGAGGTTGCCTCTTTAGCTCAATGCTCATGTAATATTGACAGCACCTTCTGTAGCATGCATCTGTAACATGCTACATGTTACACCCTGAATATGGGTGTAATATGTTATGAAAGGTGAACCTAGCCTTTAATATGTACAGACTTGAGGAGAGAAGGGAACGAGCAGCCATGAATGAAACCTTTAAATGCACAGTGGCAAACTATGGCACTACCTGGCTGGAGTCTGCATATTCTCCCTGTATCTGTGTATATTTCCTCTGGGTACTCCAATTTCCTCCCTGTGGCAGATCCAACTGGGACAGGGGCTTTAGGAGGGGACTGCAGGCTAGGCCTCTTGCCTACTGACCATGGGCCCTGGCTCTATTCTTTGGGATTTGTGTGCCCAGGGGACCTTTTGGAGCAGCTTTACTTTGGATTCAAGTCCATGTCTCCCCAATACACACAGACTCTGAAAACTGGAGGACCAGGATACAGATTTATGGTCTCTGTGCCCAAACCAGAATTGACTGCTTCAACCCCACCCCTCAGACTCTGAGACTCAGAGCAGATGTTATTGTTTCTGCCTGTTGGCTAGTCCTCCTGGAGGTTCCTACATGATGGGATTAGTCTAGTGTCAGCTTTACCTCGATATCTAATCAGCGTGAAATGTTTATCTCAATCTGTAATATTTATTTGTATTGTTCATGTGGGGATTGCCCTGTTTCTGAGGTGTATAAAAACCTGTATTTCTTTTCAATAAAGTAGTTCTAGTTGCACCTAAGCTAGTGTCATCTAGTCCTTGGGTGCAATACTCAGCTATAATACCTTGGTCTTGTGTCCCAGCGGCGAGGAAGCAGTTCTCTGACGGGATGCCAGGCAGTCCGTCACGCTCCCACACTCCAAAGACATGCTGGTAGGTAAATTCGATCCTGTCTAAATTTGCCCTAGAATGTGAGTTAGGAACCTTAGCTTGTAGGCTCCTTGAGGTCAGGAACCCATGTGATTGTAAAATATACATGTAAAGCGCTGCGTAAATTGATGGCGCTATAGTACCTGTAATAAATAAATAATTTATTAAAGGTATTTATAAGGTTCAGGAGGGCAGTGTTTTCAATATGAAGCTAAAATCAAGAACGGGAACATGACCTCAGACTAGAAGGAGGAAAGTTCAAAGCTAATCTTAGAAAGTGTTATTGTTGATTCTTCAAATAGACTTCTGGAAGAGTTAGTGAATCAGACAACAGTAAATTAATTCAAACATGCTTGGGACAAACAGAGATCTATACAAAAAAAGTGAAAAAAAATGAATTTTCAAAATTAGGGCAGACTCAGTGATTTACTTATCTCCATCCTGCTACAGTCCCCAAAATGTACAATAATTAAAAAATTCATCAGGGAGAGTGCAATCCCTTTATGTACCCAGCATCATGTTCGGACATGGACACATAGGCCCAGAGATCTCATCAATAGATTTCAGAAGAGATTGCTGTATAAGAAGCTGTCAGGTGGTTTAACTCTCCAGTAACCACCAATAAAAGAAAATGTATGTTTTGGGTGGACTGATCCTTTAAATACATGGAAGGGGCAGTACAACCCATGACAAAGTGTTTCTGACAGGGACAGCAAGTTCTTAAACGAGACTAAAAATAAAATTGCGGAAATGAAATGGAACATAGATGATAAAAAGCAATAAAACCCTGTTGCGGCCTCTGTGACAAAAGGTTATGTGTCTATATATATATCCCCACTCTGGCATTTTATCTAATACTGCCAGTGTACTTTCCATGATATTAAATAACACAGATTCCTGATAACATAACGTACTCCATGTCACTGTGGATTAAAAGAAAACAACTACTAGCATCTAGACCGGGGGGGTCTCCAAACGTTCTAAACAGAGGGCCAGTTTACCGTTTTCCAGACTTTGGGGAGACCGGTCTGTCAGTGTGAGTGCAAAATGCCCCGGCATCAGTTGGAGTAAACTATGCCCCATCGCTGGTATTAGTGGGAGGAACAGTGCCCCATTGATGGTATCGGGAAGGAATGATGCCTCGTTGTTGGTGTCAGTGCAAGGAATTTTTCCCGGTTGTTGGGGAAAGAATAGTACCTTATCATTGAACTCAGTGGGTGGAATTGTGCTCCATTGTTGGTATCAGGGGAAGGAATACTGCCCCATCACTGGTGTCAGTGGGAGTAATTGTACCCAATTGTTGGTGTCACTGAGAGTAATAGTGCCCAAAGGGCCAGATATAGGCAGGCAAAGGGCCTTATCTGGCCCCCAGGCTGCAGTTTGGAGACCACTGATCTAGACATGTCTTGGAAAACAACAGGGCCTAAGTGACTGAAAAAAATATATCTAGAATGATAACCTATTAGATTATTCCTAGTGCAGCAACAGTCAATAAGAGTATATCTTCTTTCAAACCAGTTAGACCTAGAAAACCTATTTATCAAAGTGTTTGGAAGAAGTTAGCACTGTTAGTGCCATTCATAGCAATCTTGCATGGTGCATGTTGTCACTTGTGCAAATCAAACAAACCAGGGTAACTAGTAACCCAAAAAGGAAGTTTCAAAAGGGACCAAGCAGCTTATGTGCATATAAATGGCTTTATTGAGAAAATAATAATAATCTACATCGAAATTAATATACAGGAAAAGGCCAAAACCACCATCCACCAAGACACCTAAAATTAAAAAGACGTGGTAACATCACGTATGTTACATGCGTGATGACGTGGAATCTGACAGGTGTATATATGAATGTATCCCATTGCTCATATTTCTACAGCTGATTTGACCCCACTCAGCCCTGCTTGGTCAGCACTTTACAGTGTATCTAGTACCATGCTATATGTATGTATGAATGCAGGTTGGATGAGCAGCTGCCTGGGCGAAGAGACAATGTTGCCTTTTTAATTTTAAGTGTAGTGGTGGATAGTGGTTTTAGCCTTTTCCTGTATATTTGTTTTTTATATATATTATTATTATTTTCTCAATAAAGCCATTTATATGCACATAAGCTGCTTGGTCCCTTTTGAAACTTCCTTTTTGGGTTATTAGTTACCCTGGTTTGTTTGATTAGCACTTTGTTGAGTTTTGGTGGCCATACCAATTTATATAGATGGTGAAGCCAGCTGCAGAATGGCTTAGAGTATGATTGCAGATAGATATACACTTCTACCTACTTCTGAGATTGACTAAGCGTGGTCCTTGGAAATCCCTTAATTTGCAGGGATTCCCTCTCACTTCCTGTTTGGCTATGGGACAGGAAGTGAAGGAAGATTTTCCTAATGAGACACTGATGGCGGAAAAAAATCTGACCGGGGTTATAACCCTCCCTTGCCCTATCCAAAATGAAAACAAGTTTTGCCTATAGTTCTACATTAATTACTATTGCTTTACTAATATGGATATTATTAGAGATGTACACCACGAAAAAATGTGTTTTGCTTTTTTCCACATTCATTTATTAAGTCAATCATTTTGTTTCATCACATTCGTTATGTTAGAATGATTCCTTTTCGGAATTCATTTTGTACTTTCTGATTCTTTTCATATACTGTATTCGTTGTTGCGAATCGACTCTTATTTTTGGAAGTTATTTTGGAAGATTCGGATTCCTTTGCTATGTGATTTCTGCGACTTGTTTGCAACCTTGATACAACTTGTTTGCGACTTTGATGTTTTACGACTTTGGCCAATCATAACAATACAGAGTGTGACACATATTATTGGACTTAAAAAACCCTCTGAAGTCATAAACAAATGAAACAAATGAACACAAATTAGTTCATTGTTTTCAATAGAAATCATTTCGGATTCGTTAAAATTCATTGCTATTGTGATTCGGAGATTCGGCTCCATCTGAATCTCTGAATAACAAAAATTTCCTCTGAATTTTGATTTTTAACAAAAGGAATCGCACATGTCTAGATATTTTATTTATATGAATTACCATTTTTTGTTCATTAGGTTGATATCATTCTTTTCATGTTCATGCTGAAGAGAAAGGAATTCTTTTCCCTGATAATGTTGGCTGCATCTGTTCTTATCTAATAAACATTTTAAAAGACTTTCCAAGTCTGATGAACTTTGTACGAACACTTCTCACTAAACATCCAAAGGTTGTGTCTCCAGGGCAGAAGGTGAAGCATAATCTCCCCAATGGGACCCAGACAGCAAAAAAAAAAAAAAATCAGCAGGAATTGAATCATTCCCCATTGTATCCTAAACTAAAACAAAAAAAAAGCAAGAAATGTCTCCCTTCTCCTCTCCCTAACCTCTTCCCCATATTTCTTATCTTGCCCTGTGTTCGCACATTTGCTCTCCCTCGCTTCCAACCCTTAAGCCTTGTAAACATGATGAGAATATTGGAAAAATGATCGTCCATTATTTTTTTGCATGCTAGTCTCATATTGATAATGAAAACGCTACGAAAGTTACGAAAATTCTCATAAGACAGAATAAAAATAAAAATTCGGAAGTGATGTCATGTATGTTATTTTCAGAGGAAAATGTACTGATTAACCTCCCTGGCGGTATTCCCGAGTGTAGCTCGGGGTTAATTTGCAGTGCCAAAAGCGATAACCCCAAGCTACACTCGGTATTACCATGCGGCATTGCTCAGGGATTCCCAGTTTCACTTACCTTGTCCTGCGCTCCCGCGATGTGTCCCCTGCAGCGTCCCCAGCCATCTCCTCCGGCGGATGCCGGCATCCGTCTTCTGGGTTCCGGTCCCTGCGAGCATCGGGACGTACGGGGGCCGGAACTATTGGGAAATTTAAAAATTTTAAAAAGTGACATTCACAAAATACACTAAACTCACATAGTAAAACATTCCTGTATCAAACCATTTCACATACATTTTGTCCCGAGTGCTTTGTCCTGTGCCCTGCCCGCATTTTTACTGTTCTTTCTGCCTGGAAACTGAGAAACGTCCATGGCGTCCAAAAAACGTCCCTTTAGGTCAAAAGTGGTTTTAGACCGGCTAGAGAACAGCGATAGTAAATCAGAACCACTTGCAGAATTGAGTGATAATGATTTGTGGGGAAATTCGTCATCAGACACTGAAAACGATTTTGCGACTTTGCTCAGCGATGTGCGAACTTGGCGCTATATTTCAAATTTCAGTGTTTTTGGTTTGATTATATTATTGAATTAAATGTATTATTATTTTTTCTGATTATTTATTAAATTATAATTTCTGATTTCATGTTTCAAATTTTATTATACCCGGAATGCTTACTAGACTCTTGTTCGGACAGATTTCAGTGAGTTATTACAGGCCTACAATAAAAAAACGACCGCTAGGGAGGTTAAATGAAAATTATATGATCTGGTATCGTACGAGAAGAAAATTTGTGCTTGTCCCTTTGAATAATTTCGGACAAAAGTTGTGTACTAACGATCAGATTATCATACGATTGCTTCGAAAGCGGTATTTTTTTTGTACATTTTCTGATCGTGTATATTAGGCGTTTCTCCCCTGTTCTACTTGTATCTTTGGATCTACCAAGTCTGTATGTTGTTTCAATACCTCCATGTGATAAGACAAAATGACTATATACATCATAACTTCTTTTAGGACCAGTTCACACTACATGAGTTTCAGCTGCTTTTTTTATGCATCCAAAACGCACAGAAAGTAGGTTATATGGTTATCAATGTCATAGTTTACATCAGTGCTTGCAGTTCCAGTGCGTTCCGGTTGCAGAAAAAAAGTAGAACAGGCTGCATTTTTCCTGCACAGAACTGTACTGGAACACAAAACGCATCAAAAATGCACTGGAACCCCCCGGCTAGTCTGAGGCAGGGGCGGACTGATCATTTGGAAACTCGGCACTGCCCGAGGGCCCGGGGTCACTAGGGGGCCTCATGAGATGCCCCTGGTACCTTTTTCATAGGCTTTTTTGAGTTTGGGCAAGGACACAGGGGCCCCATGATCCCCTATTGCCCAGGGGCCCCATGAGTTGTCATTCTGCCCCTGGTCTGAGGTTGTGATGTTGTTCGGTATTGGCGTTTCCCAAACCCCTGCTCATGGCCTTGTCATCTTTTTCCTTTTGTACTCCTCTTTCCTTTTCTATTTCTGTTTGTTTTTGGTGTGGCTGTGGATAGCTTCCTTTAGTTTGAGTTACTGTCGATGTTATACTAATGTTTTTGTCATTTATGTGCCATTAATAGCCCCTGCATGGGCGCACCTTTTGCCCTGTTGGCACTGTTTTCTTTATTTTTTTATGTGCAATTGATGGCCTCTGCGTGGGCGCGTCTTGTTGCTCCTGTTTTTTTTTAAATGTTTATAAACTAATAAAAATACAAAAATGCACTGGGACTCACCAAAACGCACCAACAAATGCACTGGAACGCACATGTCCCTATTTAAATTGAAGAAAAGGGGGGAAATGAACGGGAACGCATCAAAAACACACCGGAACGTGTCAAAAACGCTCCAGAATGTGCCCAAAACATGTCACAAATGCACATGCAGAAACGCATCTGAACGCATCTGGACTGCATTTCTTTGGTGTGAGCCGGCCCTTAAAGCATGGAGCATAGAAACAAACATAGAAACGGGACTGCAGGAAAAGACAGAGTAGTCCATTGAGTCTGCCCTTTTTTTGTATGTTTTTTTTTGTTCACTTTTTTCTCTGACTATAGATCTGTGCATGTCCCAAGCATGTTTGAAGCTATTTACTGGTGACTGGCTCACTAAAGCCTCTATTGTTAATGTATGTTAACTATTGAAAATCAGTAAAATGATTGAACAGTAGAAAAAAACAGCTTTAAATCTACTTTAACATAAAGGATATGTATGAACTGTAAAGTGTACTTCTCGAGGTTCTAATCACTTTCTCCCTTACATCCTTGTGTAAGGAACAGGGGCGGACTGACCATTTGGAAACTCGGGCACTGCCCGAGGGCCCGGGGTCAGTAGGGGGCCCCATGAGATGCCCCTGGTACCTTTTTCATAGGCTTTTTTGAGTTTTGGCAAGGACACAGGGGCCCCATGATCCCCTATTGCCCGGGGGCCCCATGAGTTGTCACTCCGCCCCTGGTAAGGAACTTTAGATATCACCACCACCAAGCTAGAGGAGCAGGAATTGAAAAGGATGATTATTATACGGCATAAACAGCTAAGTATCAGGAGGATAAAGATTCAGTTAGCAATAGCGCTGGGACATTCGTAGCAGACATCAGCCCGTCCCTTGGGAAAACGCGGTGTACACATGGTGCTCATGTCCTTGGGAATCCTTCACTGTACAAAATAACTGCAATGTTTTTTTTCTTCCATTAGCTACACTGAGCATGTAAAGGTTTATACTTTTAAGAATAAAAAGTTAAATAAAGAAAAACATTATGTTTCTTATGATCCTTGCGATTAAAGGCACAATCCTATCATGCATTTTGGGTGTTTGAGTTCTGCTCCGTCTCAAGCCCCCATGTATCTGCACACAAGGGTTATGAAACCGCTTGATTCATAATTGGGATATCTATAAATCTGCAAATACAGTATATTACCTCTGCTGGTGTCTGCTGCTATGAAAACTGGTAAAAAAGCAGCTTTAGCTCCTCCCACGTGCAATCTGTAGAGCGACAACAGTTTGCGTAGCGTTTTAAAATATAAAGGGAGATAGTACAGTTACAATACAATACAAGAGGGTTAAGAGGACCCTGCTCATAAAAGCATAAATCTAATGGGGAGGGACAAGTAGTACAAAAGGTAATCGCTGTGAGGGATAGGCTTCATGTACACGGGACACTTCTGAACGATGGAAACTGACTGCTGGAAAACATAGGTTAAAAATGTCTGTTTAGCCGCGTTTGCATACCGCGTTTATGAGCGTTTGCCTTTAGAAGCATTTTTTAAAGATAACCTCAGGAGACCTTCCAAAATGCCCAGAATGCACTGAAAAGCAGTAAGTAATTAACTATTTCAGACATTTTGAGACTTTTTTTGTGGTGTTTGGATGTGTTCCAGCTCATTTCTGTGCAGAAATTATTGCAGCAGTGTCTAACATATTTTCTTTCATGCGAAACCTCAAAGTATGGTGTACCAGGTCCAATTGAGTTCCGGGAAAACGCTTTGCATGCACTTTTCATGATGTAAAAAGGCTCTGGACAACATCTGGAAATGGAAGAGTTAAAAAAAATTTCCAAACACAAAGGCTTATAAACACGGTTAGCCACGTTTACAAGCGTTTGGTGTTTGAAACGCTGATAAAATCTACTCCTGACGCAAGTTTGGTGCGTTCAAAAAACTACTGTAAACTCAACTGCCTGTAAACGAAGATGTGTACATGGACACATAGGAAAACATTAGGGAGAATTCAGGGGCTGCTGAAAAAAACTCAGAAAAGCTCCTAAACGTGCGTTTATCAGCTGCAGTGTACATGGAGCCATAAACTGATGGAAGATTGAAAAGTTCAGTCTTTAGATGGAGGCAGGATAGGCTTGTCTAAAGAGATGAATTTTCAGGGATCATCTAAAGGTGGACAGAGCAGGAGATCCAAATACATGAAAGTAGGTGCTACTACCTCCCAATGTTATAAAGTGGCTTTATCATCTGTGCTTTGGCGGAGGCAGCGGACTCCTCATCAACACAATCTGTATAAGCAAAGAAAAGCTGGCACGCCGGTGTATACTATGTAATTTTGTGTTTATTGGCGGGTAACAGACGACAGCCACAATGTCAACGCATTTCAGACAAACTGGCCTTATTCATGAGAAGGACTAGTTCTGAATAAGGCCAGTGTCGGCACTGGACCCACAGTGCTGCAGTGCCAGGTTTTCTTTGCCTGGAAAGAATAGGAGATAGCTGGACAGATTGAGGTAGAGAGTTGCAGAGTAAGGGAGAGGCTCTAGAGAAGTTCTGGTGGCGAGCATGGAAGGAGGTGACAGGGGAGCTGGAGAGCAGGAAGTCTTGGGAGAAGCAGAGAGGATGGTTTTGTTGATATCTTGAGACACGTTTGGGGATTTAGCTTGGGGAAGAGTTGTGAATGGGTTTGTATATTGTTGTTAGTACTTTGAATTTTATTAATTGGGCAATCAGAAGCCAATGAAGCGATTTGGCTGAGAGGGATAGTGGACACTGAGCGGATGGTAAGATAGATGAGTCTGGCAGCAGCAATCATGTTAGACTGAAGGGGGGATAGCCTGAGTAGAGGTAGGCCTATGAAAAGAGAGTTACAATAGTCAAGACGAGATATAACCATGGAGTGAATGAGTAGCTTAGTGTTTGGTTAAACAGGGGCGAATTTTAGAGATGTTAAAGAGGTGAAGTCTACAAGATTTGGACAGTGATTGGATTTGGGGCTGAAAGGACAGGTCAGAGTCTAGGATTACACCTAGTACCCATAGGCAGAGAGGAGGGACTGATATTATTGATATTGATGGAAAAGTCAGAGAGAAGGACACGGGTGAGGGGATTGATACTGCCTTGCCCAATATGTCGTTAGTCGTCAACCCAATAAATTAGCATTTAGCATTCCATATCAATTAGCACTCAGACTAGGGGAGGGCAGGACAGGACTAGGAGCTAGTTAGCTGTGCTGCAAGCAAATCTGCTGGCAAGGAACCTCTTTGGTCCCTTTTACACGGGTCCTGTCCAATCCATTTAGCAGTGGATCCATGAGCAGATTCCTTGCTGAATCAGAAAAAAAGGAACAGTTGTCGCTTTTGTGACATCAATGTCTGTTCAGTGTTTTGCTCTGTTTAAAAAAAAAAGAGCTTTCCAGACCCACATTAAATCTATATTGTATAGGTGACTGGATGTAGGTGGACTTGTGTCTGTTTACATCAGGCTACCACCAATCCATCACGGTTAGAACCTGGAAAATGCAAAAGGACTCAGACCTTCCACTTTTTTATCCTGACCTAGATGGAGTTGGAGGCAAGCTGATGTAAGCTTGTCCACTTACATCCACCTGCCAATAGACTTGCATAGGGCCTGCTTGAAAGGGGTCTTTGTCCTTATCAGTCTTCTGCTTTTCGTTCACTGTTCAATCAAAGGCTGGGGGTGTAGAGAAGATGCCACTATATTATATAGCTCAGGGGTTAAAATTTTGAGTCCAGACCTACTAGCTGGTCACAAAACTTTCTCTCCACCAGTTGCCCCACCCAACCTTGCCCAGGTCCGCCCCCAACCCCACCCCCTTAAAGTTTATGAAATTACATTTTTCTTTAGAATAAATAGTCCAAAATATAAAACTTTACACAGTAATGTATAACCCCCTCCCTGTACTCCATTATAGTGATATGACATGTATACAGTAATGTATATCCCAGCCCCCCTGTACTCCATTATAGTGATATGACATGTATACAGTAATGTATATCCCCCCTCCCCTGTACTCCATTATAGTGATATGACATGTATACAGTAATGTATATCCCCCTCCCCTGTACTCCATTATAGTGATATGACGTGTATACAGTAATGTATATCCCCCTCCCCTGTACTCCATTATAGTGATATGACATGTATACAGTAATGTATATCCCAGCTCCCCTGTACTCCATTATAGTGATATGATATGTATACAGTAATGTATATCCTCCTCCCCTGTACTCCATTATAGTGATATGACATGTATACAGTAATGTATATCCCCCTCCCCTGTACTCCATTATAGTGATATGACATGTATACAGTAATGTATATCCCCCCTCCCCTGTACTCCATTATAGTGATATGACATGTATACAGTAATGTATATCCCCCCTCCCCTGTACTCCATTATAGTGATATGACATGTATACAGTATGTATATTCCCCCTCCCCTGTACTCCATTATAGTGATATGACATGTATACAGTAATGTATATCCCCCCTCCCCTGTACTCCATTATAGTGATATGACATGTATACAGTAATGTATATCCTCCTCCCCTGTATTCCATTATAGTGATATGACATGTATACAGTAATGTATATCCCCCTCCCCTGTACTCCATTATAGTGATATGACATGTATCCAGTAATGTATATCCCAGCTCCCCTGTACTCCATTATAGTGATATGACATGTATACAGTAATGTATATCCCAGCTCCCCTGTACTCCATTATAGTGATATGACGTGTATACAGTAATGTATATCCCCCCTCCCCTGTACTCCATTATAGTGATATGACATGTATACAGTAATGTATATCCCAGCTCCCCTGTACTCCATTATAGTGATAGGACATGTTGTATACAGCACTTACTGTCCCTCCGAGTTCCCCGCAGCAGTGGAGAGGGTGTGGAGAGATGGTGGAGAAGAGCGGACCTCTCCTGCACCTGTCCCCTCGGCGGCGGTATCACAGAAGCTGGAAACCGGAAGTTGTAAACCGGAACTCAGCATCACAATGAGGCTTGGAGCTCAGGTGCAGTCACTCCATGCTTCATCTGTCCTCACCGCTCACCGCTCGCCATAGAGGAATTTCTCCTCGCATTTGGTGAGTGGGTGAGCGACTTTTTCAAGCCCTGATATAGCGCCATCCACCATTGTGCTGTCTGAAGGGGCTATATAAATCCCATGCCTTAGTGGGCAGAAATAAAAATCCTTTGAACAGCTACAATATTTGTATTCGATCCATGTATGTAGCTTGGAGTTCAGCTCTAAGCCCACAGGTACAAGTAAAAATCATGTGGTGGACACAATCTGCCTACTGAGCGGCTGGCTTTCATCTTTCAAATGTTGTTTTTCTGCTCAGTGTGGAATATGAATTTTATCAGAAATCAAACATTTATCCTGAACAGCAGGCGGGCCGGTTGTTGTGGTGGAAATGGGAAGGACTCCCACAGTGTTTAAAAAATACAGCTTAACCCCCTTCGCCTCAGGGGTGCCTTTGTGACACAAGACTTTTTTAAATAACAATTTCAGTGGACTGATTTCAAATTAGTTTACTTATGTGCAGTAATGGAAACATGACAGGTACTAGGGTAGAAGTATTGCTTTAGATATATGGCATGATGGTTTCAGTCCCCTGCAAGGATGCCTTCTACGTACATGGAGATTGGGTGTGCTTAGTTGTGTTTCTTGCAGTGGTCAAACATGATTGAGTGGTAGGGAGATCAGGCCGGAAGCTCTTTTGAGGCAGGGAATAATGTGATTGGGATGTTATTCAGTAGCAATGCAAATGAGGTAAAATAAATGTGAGTGTTGGAGCTTCAAGCACATAAAAAATGGTTATCATATATACAAAATAAATAGTTTTATGTGAATTTGCCTATGACCTTTCAGTGAGGACAGTGAATAAATGTGTAGGCTGCCATTGCTGAATTCTCCTTTTAAGAATACTTGTTGTCTAATAGGGATGAGTTTGCATTTGTCGGGAAACGGATTCGGGTTCAAACCCTAAAGCCAGCTGTTGTTCTTGGTCCAGTTCTTGGTGCATGTGGCCATATTAAGTCAATGATGTCCCAATGATGTCCCAAGCATCCCTGTCCCTTCGTCAGCTGTAGGATGGGAATCTACCACCTGCAGCTCATTGGACCAAGAATGATAGCTAGCTTCCAGATTTGGACCCAAACCTGCTTCCAAACAAACACAAGCTCATCCCTACTGGGTTCAAACTCTGAAGCCAGCTGTCGTTCTTGGTCCAGTTCTTGGTGCATGTGGCCATATTAAGTCAATGATGTCCCAATGATGTCCCAAGCATCCCTGTCCCTTCATCAGCTATAGGACGGGAATCTCCCACCTGCAGCTCATTGGATCAAGAATGATAGCTGGCTTCCAGATTTGGACCCAAACCTGCTTCCAAACAAACACAAGCTCATCCCTACTGAGTTCAAACTCTGAAGCCAGCTGTCGTTCTTGGTCCAGTTCTTGGTGCATGTGGCCATATTAAGTCAATGATGTCCCAATGATGTCCCAAGCATCCCTGTCCCTTCATCAGCTGTAGGACGGGAATCTCCCACCTGCAGCTCATTGGACCAAGAATGATAGTTGGATTCCAGATTTGAACCCAAACCTACTTCCAAACAAACACAAGCTCATCCCTACTGGCTGACTGACTTTGTTTTCAGTCCCATCTGTTACAAGTGCACTTGTCTGTGTTTTGGAATTTAATACAGAGTTTTTAAATTCTCTACTGTTGGGCGCTCTTAGTGACCTTGTCACTGATCTCAACATTGAAATAAATCAACTCACTATAAAGAAGAATGTAAATACTTACCTCTCCAGCTGCTCACGCTGTGGAATAATCACTTCCCAAGTTTTGCTGGGAAACCAACCCTTTCAGTGGTGTCAGTCTCCTTTGTTCCCTGCCTTGTGCACTGCTTCCTCCCATGACCTTCATGTCAGTACTGTAGAGATACAGTATTAAGGTTATGACATATGTAATGTTACTTTAGTGCCAGCCTATATGACAGACGTGCAAACTTTATTTCTACATGGAGCACCTGTATCAATTGCTTTTGCTCTACATGTCTCCAAATACACTTGTAACTTACCTGTAACCATCTTTATAACTTAGCATGTGTAAGCAAGATTGAGTTCACCCCGGCTGAACCCCACTTCCCTCTCTCCCCTCCCCATCAACCACCTATACCCTCCCTACTGTACAAGCATGGAGGTGGGTGTGACATGCTCCCTAATTGTACCTTCTTTAGTAGTTTTAATGCTATTGTAGAGGGAAGTGTACCCCCTTCCTCTGTGCACTTTCTTTCTTTGTGCTTGTATTTATTTATGTTGTGCTTGTATGTACCTAAAAAACTATTGTAGTCTTTAAAAAAATGTTGCAGTTAGACTTCTATTCACATGGGCACTGTTGGGCAGCAAAACCAGGCGCTTGAGGCACATTTTTAACTTACCAGTCAAAACCAGCCAGTAGCTTCCAGATATTCTCAGACATATTGCTGTGGCAAAAAAAATTGGGCATGTTGAAATCAGCGGGTGATACTGCCTGCTGCTGTGCCCCATAGAGGAGAATGTGACCTCTCTACAACTGTGATGCAACCATGTCCAATAGATGTTGGTGAAGAGGAATTTCAAACAGGCATGTAGGTGGTGGTATATCCCCTCCTGATCACCTGCTAAATGTGGACTAGCTGCTGCTGACAAAGTGGTCCATGGTGGATTGCAGAAGCTAGGCCCATGTGAAAGAGGCTTTAAGGATACGGGTTATTGGATGTTGGGAGGTAGAAGACATAAAGGGTACATTTTAGTGGTTAGGCTTGGTTAGATGCTGTTTAACAAGGTTAGAGAATGTTTTAGTTTGACTTTATTTTGGTGCCAAAAATGAATGCCAAGAACTACTAAGCTAAATACAAACAATTTGTAAGTCTACGAAGCAGGAAGTGGAGATGATGAGAATGAACATCAATATTACTCGTTAATGGAAAAAATGTTAGTAGATGAAAATAAATACATAGGGGCTCTTATGTGTAGCTTCTACATAGTGAGGGTATGAAGCTGAACCTTATCAAGTGCATTGTATAAACACTTGTCAAAACATTCCCCAACATGGCCTTAGTGAGTCATACAACTATTCTACTTCCAAAACACAGTCTTCTGCTTTTTTTGCATTGCGGGGACATTTTCAAGATCACCTATGTTGGAATCTACTCTTTCCTACTCTTGTTTTTGTGTACAGTTATTTGATTTTGTTTATTTTGTATGTGATTTTTTGATTTTGTGATTTTTTGATTTTGCCTTGCTGGGATGAGATGAGCATGGCAGGTTCTCTTTAGAAATCAGTCATAGACATCTATAGTAAATCATTGATGAATCTGATGATTCACAATCTGAAAGTGGTGTATGTTTAAAAATGGCTGTGTGATGGCAAGATATACAGTACCTTTAAAAGATTTGCTGATTTTATAGTGGATTTAAAATAGCTTTGGAAACTGACCTTTGCTCTACTACTTTTTAGGTTTAATGCCCTGTGACAGGAGGAAACTCGTTCACTGTGAGAAGATAGGAAAATGTGAAGCAGGATTAGCATTTAGGGTGAATGTGATGTTCCAGACTAGTGCTTGTGGGCAGAGAAAGCTCTGGATTTAACTTTCTTTGGATTCTGCAGCTCTGGATTGGAACACCTAATCCTGTGTCCCGGTTTTGCTAGGCACCTGCAATCTCGCTGAGTACACAGGAGTGAGGTGTCGTTATATACTCAGGTCTGAGGATAGTTCAGGGCTCCCAGTTGAAGACCACTCCAAGTGTGTGTGAGGGGGGCGGAAGGTCTCATTGAGGGGTCAGAGGAGCCAACTGGAAGCCAGGAGACAGGTCTCAGTTTCAGGAGTCAGGTCAGCTCCAATCGGGGTATCAGGAGAACCCCAGTCCATAGGCCAGAGGTGGCTCGTGCAACAGTGCGCTGTGACTAAAGGCTAGAGAGCCAAATATCCAGGAGAGGTACTGCTGAGTGAGCTTATGAGCCAGGTGGTTCGGCATTTTCCAGTGTTTGTCTTTTTTGCTGAAGCTGAAGATGATCCCCTGCATGGGAAGTCATTCTGTTGTGAACTTTTGCCTTCTTTTAAATAAAAGTGGTCTACCAGGCCCTTAAAAATAGTTCCTGTCGCCCGTGGACTCACTAAAAAAACGCATCTACCACGAGAGCTAACTACCCCATGTCACAGCACATATACTCTTGCAACATCTGAGTGATGAAACTTATGATCATAAAGGATCAATGCCAAGTCCTGGGATATTAATTCGTAGAAAAACACAGTAAATTAAGAATATTCTGAAATGGTGGAAATAGTGGAAAGTCCAGAAGTCTCCTAAAATTATTATCAATCGTCACCAGCATCTGACCAATGACCAAAGACTATATGGCTTGCATCCTTTCTATTATAAATACTCATGTCTATCATCAAGAAAGCTTCAGCATATACTTGGTGTCTGTGTCTGATCTCCTATACTATAGTATATGTCTTTAAATTTGGCCTCATTGACTAATTTGGGACAAGTAGCTGTACCTGTACTTCCAAAAAAATCCACAGTTTGAATCTCTAGCCGTTTGGCCTTAATGCCCTTAACCTCCCTGGCGGTATTCCCGAGTGTAGCTCGGGGTAAAGTTTCAGCACCAGAAGCGGTAACCCCGAGCTACACTCGGGAATACCCTGCAGCTTTGCTCTGGGATCTTTTCTGCACTTACCTTGTCCTGCGCTCCCGTGATGTCCCTCCTGCAATGTCCCCGGCAATGTCCTCCGGCCAATGCCGGCATCTGTCTACCGGGTTCCGTTCCCTGCAACATCAGGATGTACGGGGGATGGAAACGGTGGGGAATTTAAGAATTTTAAAAGTGACATTCACTAAATTCACTAAAATCACATAGTAAAACATTACTGTATCAAACTATTTCACATACATTTTGTCCCGAGTGCTTTGTCCTGTGCCCTGCCTGCATTTTTACTGTTCTTTCTGCCTGGAAACTGAGAAATATGGACATAATCAGACTGCTAGGGATAAAAGAAAATTAAAATTAAAAAATGAGAATAAAAAAAGCATAAGTAACTGATCAGTATGCATTTATGAATTTCCCAGAGAATAATAGATGGAATCTGATTGGACACATGGAGGAACCAGTTGCAATTTTATTCCTGTTTTGTTTTCTCAAGTTTTTTTTTTTTTAATAAACAGCTTTTTAGTAGAAAACCTCTTCTACGATAGTTTTTTTTTAAAACATATTTTATTGTGTTTTTACAAAGAAAGAAAAATACAAACAGAAAACAGAGCTTCCCACTGGCCTGCAACCAAATAAGTTGCCAAGTTTCTAATGAAAGCTCTCCCCCAGAATCTTCTCCCATTTCAACATATAGGTGTGTTTTCCCAGTGTCTGCATGGGATGTGCTTTCAAAAGTTCGTATATGTCTGATATTAAACCTTTGCGAGAGGGGCCCTCAGACAGCAATCGATTGAAATGGCATTGGCTTGAAAAGTTGTAAGGAGGGGATTATGGAGAGAACGTATTGCCGTATTTGCAGGTATCCAAAGAATGCCATATGCGGCAAGTTATGTCTGTTTTTAAGGAGAGCAATCTGCCCGTAATGGGATCTACAAACTGGTGGAAGTGAAATATCTCCTCCTGAAACCAAGGAGAGGTCATTGAAGCAGACAGACTATTCAGCATTGTGGGATTAAAGAGAAACAAGGTCAATGGGGATGCTCCCGACATGGGTATATTTGTTTTTAAATTTTTCCACAAGATTCGAAGAAAGGGCATGCTGCGCAGGAGATCATTGGGAGGCACAAATGCTTCCACATTCCACAATAGATAATTTGAGTGCAAATAATAGATTATTTGGGCAGCACAGTGGCTAAATGGGTGGCACTTCCGCCTGGCAGTACTAGGGTCGCTGGTTCAAATCCCAACCACGACACCACCTGCCTGGAGTTTGCATGTTCTCCCTGTGTCTGTGTGGGTTTCTTCTGGGTACTCCGGTTTCCTCCCATACTCCAAAGACATGCTGGTAAGTTAATTGGCTCCTGTCTAAATTGGCCCTAGTATGTATATGTATGAATGTAGGTTAGGTAACTTAGATTGTACGCCCCTTGAGGGTTAGGGACTGATGTAAATGTACAATATATATTTAAAGCGCTGCATAAATTGATGGTGCTATATAAGTACCTGAAATAAATACATTTGAGTGTATGGGGGCTAACCAGAACTTTTCAACCTCTGTGCAGCGGTAATATGCATATACAGTAGACCAGGAGCTAAGAGCTGACTCCCTCCCCTTTCAGCCATCTGAGAACACTGGTGATAGGTGATTGGCTTTCCACATGAAGATGAGGGAAGAGACCCTAGCTCTGTGCAAGCTCCAAATTGTGACTTGGAGCTTACACGGGTCTTCCTGTCTTTGCTTCTGGTGGCCAATCTAAGTATCAGGAGAACAATAGGAAAATAAGAATGTGCTCCTGGAGGGGCCACCACCAAAATTCATGTATGTACGGTGCTCACATACAAGTAGATGAGAAAATTTTGAATAATTTGGGCATTCATCTGTATATTTTCTTTTGCAGCAAGAAGAAAGGATTTTTTTCAAAATTCAAAAACAAAGACAAAGAAAAAGTTGAAAAGCCAAAAATGGTCAGCCCTTTCACCATGGTAAGTGCCAGCACCAGGGATAATTGTCTGTGAATAAGTCATTCTATCTAAGGTGAGAACATAGATGTACTTTTGCTTGAGGCAGCTTGTCAGAACCTCTGGGGTAATGATGTTTATCATAGTAGAGGAGAATTGATAGAAGCGGTTAGGTGTTGATATTTCTTTCACATTCAGATAAACCTAACTGCACATCTATATGCAAGACCTCCATTTAGTTCATAATATCTGAATTTGTCTGTGGGAAGGAGGAGAGCCCTCCAAACCATTCAAATGTCTATTACTCTGTACTGTTCTAATGCTTACAGTAGGGAAAAGTAGATGAAATATCGATCATCTAACTTGTATGTGGACATTCTCTTTAAAGTAAATGTGAACATGCAAGTATGGTATGGAGATGAGGAGAGGGTGAGGTGTTTTGTAGTCCTGCGAAAGTGAACTCAGGCAGGGCAGACACCACTGCTTAGAATTTCAGTGCAGTAGAGACACTGTGTTGTCTGCTCACTGCAGAAAGTTAAGCAGCGCATAGATCACGTGAAGGATGGGTGGTTGGGTGGATGACAAGAAAATTGCTCAATTCTGCCATCAACACATTCAGTGTTCAGCACTATTATATTCTGCCAGCAGGGGGGCTGTCCCAGCTGGCAGTGTACAATGATAACTGCTAGTGGCTATAGCCACTTATTTTGCATGAAGAAAAATCCCACAGGCTGGTTGTACCAAAGTACTAAGTTGTACTAATGGATCGAGTTGAGTAAATTCAGTCTGCTTATACATGGATTGAAAATCGGGTGGTCCCTGCTGAACTGGCCGAATTTTGATCCATGTATGACCGGCTTTAGGTGCTCACCAGATTCCTGGTATGTCCTCAGGTATCTTTTTGTACTTGAAGCATTTTTTTGTATTTCAATGGT
The DNA here is from genome assembly GCF_062004578.1 of Staurois parvus. Taxonomy (NCBI): domain Eukaryota; kingdom Metazoa; phylum Chordata; class Amphibia; order Anura; family Ranidae; genus Staurois; species Staurois parvus. Next base: position 1,824,580 of record NW_028317847.1, read on the forward strand.
TTTTATTAATTTTAAACAGTATAAAACACAGGCAACAAAACACGCCCACGCAGGGGCTATCAATTGCACCAATAAAAAAGGCAAAATAGAGCAGACAATGCTCTAACTCTAAAAAGGCAAAACGTATGCCCACGCAGGGGCTATCAATGGCACATAGATTACAATAACATCAGTGAGACTTTGATTATCTCAACTAAAGACAGCTGTCCACTGTCACATCAAAACAAACAGAAAAGGAGAGAAGAAGAGCAGAGAAGAAAGGGGAAAAAAAAAAAACACACCAAAGAGCAGGGGTCCACGAGCGCCAATACCAAACTCCATTACCTCCCCACACTGGTTGGGGGGAGTGTGGGAAAGGCGTATTGCAACCACGGCTCCCAAACTTTCAAAAATTTATGTTGAGAGTCGTTGCATATGCTCGACATCTGTTCGTTGAGCATCATAGTAGTCATACGATCCCGCACCCCCTGGAAAAGTACAAACTGACTCTTCCAGGCCTGAGCAATTGTCCTAGTAGCCGATAAAAACAAATAGGAAGCCAACCGCTGCTGACGAGCCAAGAGGCCCGGTATGGGGCAATGAAGCAAAGCATACCGAGCATCCCGGCGTATAGAGAGATGGAACAAAGTGAAAAGGAGGCCAAACACACGAGACCAAAAACGAACCAACCTCGGGCATGACCACCAGATATGCAGTACATCGCCGCGATGGCCACAACCCCGAAAACATCGATCACTACAGGCAGGGTTAGCCTGGGCCAGACGAGCTGGAACCCAGTACCAACGGAACAACACCTTGTAGGCTGCTTCCAGCGTGGTCGTATTAAATGAACATTTAGCTATGAGTGACCAGGCCCTACTCCAGTCCACAGCCACTCCCAGGTCGCGTTCCCACTGAACAACATATGAAAGAGAAGTGTGAGACGAGCGCTGTTCAAAGCTGCGTAAAGAAGGGAGATAAGGCCTGGGGCGCTGGCAAAGCCGTTCAAAGGCAGATTTATGATATGGGAAAGCAGAAGTGGCCCTCAGCGAAAGTAGCCAGTGCCGCAATTGAAGGTACCGAAAAAATTCCGCTGGGGGAACATCCTGAGACTCCCGAAGGACATTCCAGGCAGGAAAGGACCGAAAAGTCAAAAAGTGTTGCACCTGTGAGAAACCATGAGCCACCCACCAAGAGAATGCCTTCGGGTGATCTAGACCTGGTGGGAAAAGAAGGTTGTTAACGATTGGAAGCAAGGGCAAAAAGGGTGACATCAGGCCACTGGAGTAACGTACCGAGTCCCAGACTTGTAGGCCATGGAGCAACATCGGACTCAGCGCCATAGGGCGCAGGGCAGGGGGAAGCCATAGGAGTGTCAACAGTGCGATAGGGGCACAATTAGGTAGTTCCAGCAGGACCCAAAGAGGAACATCGGAGGAAGCATGCAACATAGACAGCGGGGCAATCTGGATCGCCTGATAATACTTAGTTACATTGGGTACCCCAAGACCACCCTGGAGTCTATGAGCAAAGAGCGTGTTTCTAGAGACTCTGGGGTGTTTATCGGCCCAAATAAAACGCATAAACTTCGCCTGAAGCAACCGAAGAAAGTGAGGGGGAACCCGCACAGGGAGGGTGCGAAAATAATATAACAATTTCGGCAAAATGGTCATTTTCACTGAATGAACCCGTCCTATCCAAGACAGGTGCGGAAATTGCCAGGAATGCATAAGAGAAGATAAAGAGCTAAGCAAAGGATAATAATTCGCAGCAAAAAGGGAGTCATAGGTGATGGTCAAGCGAATGCCCAAGTATTCCAGAGAAGAGGAAGCCCACCGGTAAGGGAAGTGGGATTGTAGGCGCGAAACCAAATCTGAAGCCAAAGTAATATTGAGAGCGACGGTTTTATCCAAATTGATACGTAGACCCGAAATCAAGGAGAAGCGCTCAAGAACTCATTGCAAGTTAGGAAGCGTCGTCAGAGGATTAGTAAGGGTCAAGAGGGCATCGTCCGCAAAGAGGCTCAGCTTAAACTCCTGTCCCGTTGAAGCATTTTTTTAAGAGACAAAACATGAGGAGATGTTTAGCTCAGATGTACTTCAAATGTTTTTCTTTAAAGAAGAACTCCAAGTCTCCTTTAAATATTTTGTTTGGGCCAGTTTGTTCAAATAAATTCTTACATTACAAACTTACCCAAACCCATGGCTCAGCTCCAGACTTGCTCCTTTCAACCTACACGGATGACCCAGGTGCTGGCTACCACAGCCCCTCTCTACTCTCAGTCGAAAGTAAATATAAGACACACTCCAAAACTTAGCTCTTCTTTCTATATTTATTTGTCAAGGCATGAAAACTGAAAACAGTAATGTCTCTACTTGAAACCACCTTCCTTGACGCGTTTCACTACTGCTGGCTTGCTCACATGGATAAACCAGAATGGTGTGACTGCTAGGGATGTTGGAAAGAGAGTCACTTGCACAGGACTTTGGCCATTCATGAACAGCTTTGCATTATATTAAATTAATGTATGGCCTTCCTTGGCTGAGGAGAGGAGGTTGGCAGGTGATGTTAAGATCTTTACCTCGGCCAATCAGAGATAGCGTTGTGTTCACTGAAAAAAATGTCAAGGCTTTTCCTGAATGGCCAAGGTGCTGTGCAAGTGACTCTCTATTTCCGGCAGCAGAGGGGAAGTTGGCCGTAGTCCTTCATGAAGCCAACAGCACTTACTGTATGGAGCAAATGCTACTAGAGTGTATTACTGGGGCAGCACAGTAGTTAGCACTTCCACCTGGCAACACTAGGGTTGTTCCCAGCCATGGCACTACTTGCGGAGGGTTTGCATGTTCTCCCTGTGTCTGCCTGAGTTCCCTCCAGGTACTCTGGTTTCCTCCCACAATCCACAGGCATGCTGGTAAGTTCAATGGCTCCTGTCTAAATTGGCCCTAGTATGTGTATGTATGAATGTAAGTTAGGGACCTTAGATTGTACACTCCTATATGTAAAGTTCTGCGTAAATTGACGGCGCTGTATAAGTGTATATGAAGAAACAAAAAGAGGGTGCACCGGCCTAGTGCATTACCTTTAAAAACAAGATTTATTGATAAAGTAAAACACTCACAAAGGAATAAAATCAAATGAAGGGCATGTCACAAAAAATGCAGCGTGGTCCAATCACCCTGAAGGATGTCTGGTGGGGGACTGTAGACCTCTAGGTAGCTGTTGGCTGACATGTTTCGAGGCGGTGCCTCTTCCTCAGAGCCCTGTATAAGTACCTGTAATAAATAAATTACAGTATCCCCAGCAGCAAAACGTATCTGGCATGGTAAGAATTTATTTTAACCAATCTGGCACAAATTAAGCAGTTAAAGTGGTTCCCCCCCTCCCCCTTATACTTACCTGAGTCCAATCCTAATCCGGCGCTGTACTTGAGAGCAGCGTCTCGCTCGGCTCTCTCCCTCCTCACATTGCAGATTGATAGCATCGGGAGCCATTGACTGCTGCTGCTGTACATTAAATCCTCTAACGAGGGAGTGGATGTTGGGCCGTGCATGATTGCCCCCATAGGAAGTGGCTCCTATGGGGATACTCCCCAAAGAGCACCGGCGGAGAACCCCAGAAGAGAAGGATTGGGGCTGCTCTGCGCAAAACTATTGCACACTGCAGGTAAGAATGACATGTTTATTATTTTAAAAAAGAAAAACTGAAGGTTTACAACCACTTTGAAGTGACGGTTCTCAGGGGTCTGGAAATGTTTTAAAAAGCTTCTTGTCCGGGGACTAAATCGGGGCCCCAATCTACTTGTCCTTCATGACAATCTACTCCAGATAAAAAAATACATTTTTTTAACCAAAACCATATTTAAATCTGAGCTGATTTTAGGAATGTCTGGGGCTTTTAAAAACAAAAGGGGCTTTATAGTGACTTAAACGTGTAATGTTTTTAACATTGCGCTGTTTATCTCCTCATCCCCTCCCTGCCTGTCCCAGCACCGCACCTGGGGACTGGCAGGGAGGGGGGAGACCTTGCAGTGTAATGAACAAAGATTGGTTGCTCCCCAGGGAAGGGGAGTGTTGGCTTATACTTTATCCCTTTTGCTGCCAGAGCTGTTTTTGCGTTTTCGCTGCCAGAGCAGTTTTTGCGTTTTTTTTCACATGTTTAAAAAAATCACTTTAGGCCTGAAGATTACATAAAACCCCCAAACATGATATATTTTCTGAAAGCAGAGATCCTAGAGAATAAAATAGTGGTAGTTCTTTTATGTCGCATGATATTACCGCAAATATTACCGTTTAGTAAAAAATACAAGTAAGTTAATTTTAGGGCACAAAAAAGCAATAAATTAGCCTATTCTTTTGTAAAATATAAAAGATGAGGTTGCAGCGAGTAAATAGATATCCAACATGTCAAACCTTAAATTTGCGTGAAATGGTGACAAACTTCAGTACCCTATATTTTCTATAGGTGACGCTTTTAAAGCTCCTTATAGGGCACCAGTTTAGCGTTACTGAAGAGGTCTGGTGCTAGAATTATTGCTCTCATTCTGGCGTGCGTGGCAATATGTGACATGTGTATTACAATCGACGGTTTCATGCTTGTACGTGCATATATGTGGGGGTGGGAGCCTCAATATTTTCTTGGGGGGGATAGTATGTGCTTGGGTGTAACTTTAATTTTTTACAATAAAAAAAACTTTTTTTTTTTTACTTTTTTTTTATCACATAGAGGACAAAGTCCCATGTGATGATTTTTGGTGACAGGTTCTCTTTGAGACATCCAAGGTCTAAAAGATCCTGGATGTCTCCCCTCTGCTCCACTGGGGTCAGCACAAAAAGGGGAGGGGAGCGGCACTGTGTGGAAACAATGGGGCGGCAGCACTGCTGCCTATTGCTTCACCGGGCAGGTGAGCCCTGCTGCTTGCCTACAGAAGGGCTAAAGGTAGAAAAAAACTACCTGCTCGGCACCAGGAACTACATGTCCCGGGCATCGGGCGATAAGAATCCAACATCCCAGACTTCTTTTTTAAATTCCTTAGATGCCAGTTACATATTGCTTCTAGGTGGACATCCCCTTTAAATACAACAATTGAATTGACATTTGGCAAGAAAGACACTGTTGGCTGAACTCATAAATATAGGTTGTTTATAAAAGCGGAAATCCTGTAGAGTAGCACTCAGAATGTCTGATCTAATTAGGTAATTGCCCTGAATTTCCTTTCATCATTAATATTAGGAGCTTTTTAGTGCTGTAATGGAAACACGTCTGCGGGGTGCCATTTCACTTCATAATCCCTGGCTGGATTACATTGAATCTCTGCTTTTTTAAAGGATTTAAAATGAGTATAACATTTTTAAATTGAATAAAGATATTTTTTTTTCTACATAAAAACAGCAAGAGATAATGATAGTGATTTAGTAAAGGATTGAAATTAGAGTGACCATTTTCAGTACAGGAGAGGAGCTTGTACAGCTGAATGTAAAGCTACTAGTGTCGTTGGTTCGAATCCCAACCATGGCACCACCTGCCTGGTGTTTGCATGTTCTCCCTGTGCCTGCACCGGTTTCCTTCGGGTACTCCGGTTTCCTCCCACACTCCAAAGACAAGCTGGTAGGTTAATTGGATCCTGTCTAAATTGGCCCTAGTATGTATATGTATGAATGTGAGTTAGGGACTTTAGATTGTACACCCCTTGAGGGTTAGGGACTGATGTGAATGTACAATATATATGTAAAGTGCTGTGTAAATTTATGGCGCTATAGAAGTACACAAAGGCTTGTCTCACATCCCCAGGAGTTTTGGACATATATTTTCTGGACTGATGAGACAAAAGTTGAACTTTTTGGAAGGTGTGCGTCCCATTACATCTGGCGTAAAACTAACGCAGCATACTAGCATCATACTAACAGTCAAACATGGAGGTGGTTGTGTGATGGTTGGGGCTGCTTTGCAGCTTTAGGACCTGGAAGACTTGCCATAAATGATGGAACCATAAATTTTGAGCTCTACCAGAAAATCCTGAAGGAGAATTTCTGACTATCAGTTCATGATCTCGAGCTCAAGAACACTTGGGTTATGCAGTAGGGCAGGGGTGGGCAACTGTGGCCCTCCAGCTGTTGTAGAACTACAAGTCCCATGAGGCATTGCAAAACTGACAGTTACAAGCATGACTCCCAAAGGCAGGGGCATGATGGGACTTGTAGTTCACCAACAGCTCGAGGGCCACAGTTGCCCACCCCTGCAGTAGGAGGTTTAGGGGGCAGTTACTTTTTCACATAGGGCCAGGCAGGTTTGCATGGCTTGTTTCCCTTACAAAATGAAATCCTCATTTAAAAACTGCATTTTTTATATACTTGGGTTATTTTTGTGTAATATTAATTTTTTTTGATGATCTGAATCATTTAAGTGTGACATATATGCAAAAAAAAATCAGGAAGGGGACAAATATTTTTTCACAACACTGTAAAACCCAACAGAAACATTAAACCTTGCCTGCCATATACAAAACAAATAAAAGGTTTTGGCTGGAGTTTGGCTTTTCTTTTTATGGTTGTAAATTATATTTTTCAGTTCTGTAAAGGGTCTAATGCATGGCATAGGAGGACAATTTACAATATTTTTTGTATTTTTTAATATTTTATATTTAATAGTCCGTTGAGGGTTCAGTCTTTAGCTTCTAGAGCGCTGCCATTTCTGACCTCCATTTAAAAATACTGGCTTGACCAGGAACAAGCATACATCAAGCAAGAGTTCCTAATCTGCATACTTCTCCTGGTCAGTGAAAGTATTGAAGCCACTCAATCCACATTCAGCCAGGCACCAGCATTTTCAATTGAACTGTCCACAGTGAGGGTCTAACTTGTTTTTCTGAGAACAAATTTTCTTTAATTGAGAGTTTCTATAAGATGTTTTGGATGGAGAGTAGGAAAGGAGGCATTTTTGGTGGATATAATATAACCATTCATGAGAATGAATCAAATGTTTTAATAGTAACAGATAAAAATAATACATTCATTGTTACAGGTAAGAAAATTGACCCCTTTACTATCTGTTTAAGCAGTATCTTAAAGATTCACCTCCCTTTACATGGGGGAAGAAAGATGACTGTCTGAATGTTCTTTTTCAGTTCCGATACTCTGGAGTCACAGACAGGTTACTGATGCTGTTTGGAACTATAGCAGCCGTAGCACATGGAGCCGCCTTGCCACTCATGATGCTGGTGTTTGGGGAAATGACAGACAGCTTTGTGTCTTTTGGACAGAATATGACAGGTGAGTTTATTGCAATGTGCTCCATACCTTGCAGTGTTAATTCAAACCGAAGCAACAGGTTTTCTTTAACCACTTCCCGACCGGCCGTTGTTTATAAACGGCCGGACGGTGACACTGCAGGGTCGGTTGACTGTTTATAAACGGCCTCCCCGCACCCTGCTTGTGCGCGCTCCCCAGGAGCGCACAGCACCGCGATCTGGTGCCCGCTGTGTTCTCCGGACACAGTGAAACACCGATCGTCGGACGGGACCTCTGTATGAAGTGGCCAATCAGTGATCACATGCAAAGTAGTAAGAAAGATGTCACTTTTGACATCATTGCTTACTACGTGTGAAATCTGTGAATGATCAGAGATCACATGGTACAAGGCTATTCACAACATCCTTGTACCATGTGACAAGCTGTGACCAATCACAGCTCACTCAGTACTTCTCAATGACTGCAAGAATGCAGACAGATAGAAAGAGAAATGATTGCTTTTACATTCTATATGGATGTAAAAGCAATCAGTGTATAAAAAAAAAAAATCTTCATCACCCCCAAAAGTAGTACAGTGTCACTGTACTGCTAGGGTGACAGTATGTAAAAAAAATAAAATAAAAATAAATAATAATATAAAACAAAAAATAAAAATGTAAAAAAAAATGTTTAAAAATTATAATTTTTGGTTATAAACTAATTTGGCTTTTTTTTTTTTTACTTAAAAGAAAATGGAATACATTTTGGCCAAGATTTATGATGAAATATTATTTATTTTTATTACACTTTTTTTTCAAATTTTTTGGACATTTTCATTTACATAACAAAAAAAATTAAAATCCCAGCGGTGAATAAATACCACCAAAATAAAGTTTTATCTGTCTCAAAAAAATGGTAAAAAATTCACATGGGTACAGTGTTGCATGACCGCGCAATTGTCATTCAAAGTGTGATAGCGCTAAAAGCTGAAAATTGCCCTGGTCAGGAAGGGGGTAAAAGTGTCTGGACTGGAAGTGGTTAATGCTCCCTCCCTAGCACCACACATGTACCTTTCTTTTGCTTCTCTGCCCCACTATTCAACTACTGAAAGAAAAAGAAAATAATTGTTACTTCTAGGTATGAAGGAACATGTGACTTATACCATGTGACATCACCTGTGGTTGGAGAACAGCCTAGTGCTGTTGCATAGAGACTGTCTGCAACCTTGTGGTGTCAGTGGAAGGAATAGCGCCAGATTGTTGGTGTCAGGGGCAAGAATTATTCCCCATTATTGGTGTCAGCAGCAGGAATAATGCCTCATGGGCTGGATAATGTCAAGCAAAGGGCCACATCATGCCCCAGGGCCGCAGTTTGGAGACCACTGGTATGGTGCTTTCACCAACCAATTTCGACTGTTCATACTAAAAAAAATGAAAGTGTAAGCTAGAAAATTGTTATCATACATGAACACAATTTCTGATTTTCGCTAATTGTATACAGTAATTGTACGGAAATAATGCGAATAGAAAAAAAATGTGCATGATCTGAAGCATGGGTCGACCCGGAAGAAGTTACTTTAAAAGCTTTGGCTGATGCCTGTAGGGCTTGGGTCAGTTGAGACATAGATTTCCCTACAGGCATGTCACATCCCCTGAAGGGCATACATGCAGAGGAGCCGACCTCGTAGGGGGAAGTCCGGTGTAGAAAGCCTTCAGTGAGGACACGTATCCTCATGTAAGCTCTTCTTTAGACCACAGCTTCCTCCAATGGGAACTGTTCTTTAGGGCATCCACATGCTATGGACATATTCCTAAGGACTGCTGTACCTTGAGGTATGGGCCGGCACCACTCACTAAATGCACCATTATCTTTATACACTACTAGAGACAGCTCAAGTAAAACCAGCACAACCAAATATGGTTTCCAATTGAATCTGATGAGATTGCATTTGTATGCAGAGGATTATGTGTTGATTGCATTGTGGATATATACAGTAGCTGTTAATTTGCAAGACTACAAGTACAAATATTTCTGTTACTAAGAGAAGTGTCTGAGTCATTTTTCTGGGGAAGAAGTAAATGGAGCACAGATTTAAATGTATCTGCTCTCTGCCATTTAAAAAGGTAGGTTTGCAATGGTGGCCTCCATGTTTTTCTTATGGTTTTCTTTAATGTGGTAGTAAAGTCCACCTGCAAGTTAATGGTATAATGTGCTAGTATGCGTAGTATGTGTAGTATGCTAGTATTCCTCCCACACTCCAAAGACATGCTGGTAGGTTAATTGGATCCTGTCTATATTGGCCCTATTATTATTATTATACAGGATTAATATAGCGCCAGCAGTTTGCTCAGCGCTTTACAATATAACGGGAGACAATACAGCAACAATACAGTTCAATACAAGAGGGTTAGGAGGGCCCTGCTCCTTGGAGCTTACAATCTAAGAGGGAGGGGCTAGTGGTACAAAAGGTAATAACTGTGGGGGATGGACTGGTAGGAGGAATAGAAGATTCCATTATTAGCTGAAGGCAGGATAGGCTTTCCTGAAGAGATAGGTTTTCAGGGATCGCCTAAAAGTGAGTAGAGTCGGTGATAGTCTGATAAATTAGGGTAGAGAGTTCCAGAGGATGGGGATGGCTCTGGAGAAGTCCTGGAGACGAGCATGGGTGGAGGGGACAAGAGAGCTAGAGAGTAGGAGGTCGTGCGAGAAGCAGAGAGTATGGTTTGGGTGATATTTGGAGACAGGATTGGTGATGTACTGGCTTACTTACCTTAAAATGAAGCCGTCCAGTGGCGCGTTGTCTTCCTTCCAGGTTCGTGGGCTCTGGCTGAATGAATGGCCAAGCCATGATGACATCACTCCTGCAGCATAGAGCTCTGAAGGTACAGCACGGGTATGCCGTCCTTCAAAGCTCATGCGCCAGTGATGCCACTGGCTGCATACCATGTGATTATCTCCTAAACAGTGCAATTTTAGGAGATGTTCACTATACCTACAGGCAAGACTTATTATAGGCTTACCTGTAGGTACACGTTAGGAAGTGGACTACACTACCACTTTTAGGCTATTGAGGAAAGCATTGAATTGAAAATCATCCAACTGTCCTAAAAGAACTGAAGTTGAACACCTATTTTTTGTCCTTTGATCAGATGCTGTCTATATGCCTGCTGGGGAGATTTATCCTGTTTTTATCTGGAGACTGTTGTGATGAGAAATCCAAAACTTTAGCAAGAAGTGGGGGGAAATCCTTCAATTGGAAGACTTGGTTCTATGACAGTTCCTTAATGGGTAACTCCACTTTTGTGGAAATAAAATAGCAGATAAAAAAACTAATATAGCATATAAAATAGCTTCACATGCCATGTTGCAATTTAATCTCTTCTCGCCGAGAGATTGCCAATATGCGGCCTTCGGCTGGTAGGCCTTGCACGCCAGAATGTAAACAAACCTGTGCCGAGAGTGCACGACCTGGGTGCTCCTGGCATAGTTACTGACGCCTAACAGAAAGCTACTTGCGACCAGAAGCGTTCTGATCACGTAACCGCTGTGACAGCCAAAGCATCAGAAACATGTTAAAGAGCTGGGAGGGGTTCATATTAATAGAAAGTACCTTTCCTTTTCAGTCTGCAGACACTGTCATTTTTTTGTAAAATTAGTTGCAATATGGCAACCTGGAGGAGTTCTGTAAACAGATGGTGTACAGAACTCCTCCAAATATGTCATTTCCTGCTTATGTGATTGGCTCATTGGTTTTCCTAGAAGTCTGAACCAAGATACAAGTCAGATTTGAGGCACTTCTTGCAGTAAAGTTTTATATGGGCTTATGTATTAATAAACATACCTTATATGAACCTCAACATTGTGTGCATGCTTACATGACATGTGATATTTAGGGCCAGCCTGCTTCTTTCCAACATATATCTCTCTTCTATGTCTTGACAGTGGATGAAATGATACAAGCTTCAATGACACTGGAAAAGAATATGACAACGTAAGTAGAAGTTTATTAGAACAATGTAAACTGTCACTGGACTTCCTTTATATAAGGTGGAAATATAGAATATTATTGCGGTGGTTTCCTGTAGCAGCTAATAAAAACACCACTTTCATTTTTCCGGAACACCACAAACAATTCAAGAATAACTCCAGGCATGGCTATATTGCACTTACTCTGGCCCAGCTTGGACCTATGGAAATATGTGTATACCATAGCTGGCCAGGACTCCTGGAAGCAGGAAATCACTGAAGCAGACACCGCTACCCCAGTGATCTCCACTTGTTTCCGGGTCCCGCGCTGAACGGCTGGCCTGCTGCATACTGAACACAGAAGGTCAACCGCTCGGCAGGGGAGCCAATCAGAGAACGTTTTGCTGGCCACTCAGCGCGGGACAAGTGGAGATCACTGGGGTAGCGGTGTCTGCTTCAGTGATATACTGCTTCCAGGTGCCTTGGCCAGCTATGGTATATATATATATATTTCCATAATTCCAAGCTGGATCAATGTAACTATGTACAATATAGCCATACCTGGAATTATTCCTTACTTCAAAGATGTCCAGCTTCAAGGGGCCTTGGCCAGGTATGGTGTGTGTGTATATATATATATATATATATATATATATATATATATATAGTTCCAAAAGTCCAAGCTGGATCAATGTAACTATGTACAATATAGCCATGCCTGGAATACATTGAAATGTATTTTCAAATATATTTTTCATATATTTTGTAATAAAAACGCATTTCAACATGCAGTACCCTATTTTTCGCTCCATAAGGCGCATCTGACCATAAGCCGCGCCGAGGTTTTAGAGGAGAAAAACAAGGAAAAAAATATTCTGAATCAATGGACTGCAGACATAGTACAGGAAATGACCAGAGACTGCAGACACCGTAAAGGAGATGACCAGAGACTGCGGACACAGTACAGGAGATGACCAGAGACTGCGGACACAGTACAGGAGATGACCAGAGACTGCGGACACAGTACAGGAGATGACCAGAGACTGCGGACACAGTACAGGAGATGACCAGAGACTGCGGACACAGTACAGGAGATGACCAGAGACTGCGGACACAGTACAGGAGATGACCAGAGACTGCGGACACAGTACAGGAGATGACCAGAGACTGCGGACATATTACAGGAGATGACCAGAGACTGCAGACATATTACAGTAGATGACCAGAGACTACAGATACAGTACAGGAGATGACCAGAGACTGCGGACATAATACAGGAGATGACCAGAGACTGCGGTCACAGTACAGGAGATGACCAGAGACTGCGGACGTAGTACAGGAGATGACCAGAGACTGCGGACACAGTACAGGGGATGACCAGAGACTGTGGACTCAGTACAGATGACCAGAGACTGCAGACACAGTACAGGAGATGACCAGAGTCTGCAGACAGTACAGGGGATGACCAGAGACTGCAGACAGTACAGGGGATGACCAAGAGACTGCAGACAGTACAGGGGATGACCAAGAGACTGCAGACAGTACAGGGGATGACCAAGAGACTGCAGACAGTACAGGGGATGACCAGAGACTGCAGACAGTACAGGGGATGACCAGAGACCGCAGACAGTACAGGGGATGACCAGAGACCGCAGACAGTACAGGGGATGACCAGAGACCGCAGACAGTACAGGGGATGACCAGAGACTGCAGACAGTACAGGCGATGACCAAGAGACTGCGGACCTTTGGGGAGGGAGGGGGAGCAGGTACCTGAATTTGACAGGTACCAGCTCCCACTTCCGCGGAGTTGTCCTCCCTTTAGTGTGGACACCCAGCTGTGACAGCCAGGTGCCCACTGCGCATGCACGAGAAGCACTGCGCTTTGTGAATGGCCCGGCGTCTTCTGGGACCTGTCATGTGTCCCAGAAGATGCCGGACCATTCACAAAGCCCAGCACTTCTCGTGCATGCGCAGTGGGCACCCGGCTGTCACAGATGCTGGCGCGGGAAGATGATGATGCGGGAAGACTGTACAGCGCTGGACCGAGGAACAGGTAAGGTCCTGCTGCAGAGAAGAGCTGAGCGGCCGGCCCGGTATTCTGACATGGCGGCGGAAATACCGGACCATATTCGCTCCATAAGACGCACTGACATTTTCCTCCCTTTTTTTGGGGGAAAAAAGTGCGTCTTATGGAGCGAAAAATACGATGTATATATATATTGAAAAATTTGAATATGGCCAAAATTGTAGCATTTCAATTATATGGCAATATATTTGGGAAGAATATTTTTAAAATATATTTCAAATATATTTTTCTTTCATATGGGCACTGAGTTCACTACTAGAGATTCCAGCTAACAAGGACAGCTAGGGACCAGCCCAAGAATAGTAACGTTAGGAATGGCAAGGATGCTGGTGACGTCATTGACCTAATATGACCGCATGGCCAAGTTTGATTAATGACATTGTCCAGATATGGTCATGCGGCCACATTAGGTCTTTGATATCACTGGCAACCATGCTCTTTGAAAGGTGCCCCCATGGGGTGGTGGATTCCCTGACTATAGCTGATTGGACCAATGACCTGCTATCATGTGATAGTTCCTTGCAGTTTCTGCCTGAATCACTATTCAGGAGTCCAGGTAAAAAGTAGCAAGAAAAAAATATTTAGCACAAAACCAACACCTCCCCAACACAAAAAACTGTTGTGGCAACAATTGTATCTTAATTTCTTTTTGGGATTATTAAAGTATTATAAATCTGAATTGGTAAGAAGGTGTATAAAGGTTATACTCTTGAAGGGGTTAATAATCCTGCAACAACCAGCAACAGGTAGAACATGTGAGGGTGTTCCAGGTACAACATGTGAGGGTGTTCCAGGAACTGCTTCCTAGACGGTAGGAACGGATTTCCTGCCATTCTGTTCTGTTGATACTAGACTCCGTCACAAGAAAACTGAAGACTTTTCCTGGTAATACACAGAAGGAATTCTTCAGAAAAATAAATATTTGCAAAACATATATACTATATATAGCTTTTTTTTTTTGTAAATGATTACATTTTTAGTAATTGCTGCTTCTAGATTTGCATTCTTATTCCTTAGCTCCATCCATACCCATTTATTCTCATTCTTATAGTATGTAGAGCAGATTTGAAAAAAGCATCTTAGGTAACCTTTCCAAAGAAAGACCTAATTAAACATTGTTAAAAACAGTCATAGGAGAAAGGAAAAAAAAAGAGAGAATCCTTTCAAACTGCTCCATTGCAAAAACACGGTAAAAATGCATATGCGTTTTTGTCACTTTTTATCATTTTTTTTTCTATGTTTTTGCCATATTTCTAGTGCGTTTTACACCTTTGAAGTAAGGAAATGTGACTCTAAAAACTGTGGGTGTGTTTTGGATGCATTTTTGCCATGTTCTTGATGCATTTTCAGTTCATTTCAATGGGGAGGTGAATTTTTTGGTGCATTTTTTTTTACCGCACCAAAAATGCGGGACTTTTAAAAACGCAAGGCCAGGTTTTACATTAATAAATAAAAGTGGATCATTATAGGCAAGAAAGAAAGAAAGAGAGAAAGAAAGAAAGAAAGAAACAAAGGTTATTTAAAACAGTCGAAACTTAGAAAGAAAGAAAAGAGAGCAGTGAATAGAAAATGCTAAACAATTTATCTACAATATATATATCTATATAAGCACATCGTATTTATAAACTGCTTTGACATTTTTGTATCATGTCATTACTGTGTATGCACATCATTGAGTATTTTTTTAAAACACTTTCACATTTGGGTTGATTCCATGTTTTTAAGTGCATATTCTGCATTTGTGGTTAACTTACAATACGTTTTGTAACAGATTGTATTAGGCTCCATTAACACTTCTCAATTTGGAATTCTGCCAATGATGCAATTACTGCACAACATGCGTTTGGGTGCCATTATCCTTTAATGGCACCCCAAATGCTATCTGATTCTGCCACAATTTTCGTGAAACAGGATTGTGTGGCAATTGTGGCAATTTAAAAATTACGTGAAGCTTTTCACCCTAAAATGAGCAGGAGCTTCTTTTTGGGTGACAAAGGTGCATAGAACCACCCAATCAAGTGAATGGGCTGGCCCTATGCAACACGCAGAATCGTGAATCAGGCTTTGAAAATCGCATTCCCGCTACGACTTAAACTATATTGGCAAAAGTATTGGGACATCCCTCTATATCATTGGATTCAGGTGTTCCAGCCACCTTCATGGCCACAGGTGTATACAATCAAGCACCTAGGCATGCAGACTGCTTCTACAAACATTGGTGAAAGAATGGGTCGCTCTCAGGAGCTCAGTGAATTCAAGCGTGGTACCGTGATAGGTTGCCACCTGTACAATAAGTCCATCCGTGACATTTCCTGGCTACTAAATATTCCACGGTCAATTGTTAATGGTATTATAACAAAGTGGAAGCAACTAGGAATAACAGAAACTTAGACACAAAGTGGTAGGCCACATAAAATGACAGAGCGGGGTCAGCGCATGCTGAAGCGCACAGTGCGCAGAACTCACCAACTGTCTGCAGAGTCAATAGCTAAAGACCTCCAAACTTCGTATGGCCTTCAGATTAGCACAACAACAGTGCGTAGAGAGCTTCATAGAATGGGTTTCCATGGCCGAGCAGCTGTATCCAAGCCTGACATTACCAAGTGCAATGCAAAGTGTCGGATGCTGTGGTGTAAAGCACGCCACCACTGGACTCTAGAGCTGTGGAGACTTGTTCTCTGGAGTGACCAATCATGCTTCTCTGTCTGGCAATCCGATGGATATGTCTGGGTTTGGCGGTTGCCAGGAGAACGGTACTTACCTGACTGCATTGTGCCAAGTGTAAAGTTTGGTGAACGGGAATTATGGTGTGGGGTTGTTTTTCAGGCGTTGAGCTTGGCCCCTTAGTTCCAGTGAAGGGAATTCTTAAAGTGTCAATATACCAAGACATTTCGGACAATTTCATGCTCCCAACTTTGTGGGAACGGTTTGGAGATGGCCCCTTCCTGTTCCAACATGACTGCGCACCAGTGCACAAAGCAAGGTCCATAAAGACATGGATGAGTGAGTTTGGGGTGGAGGAACTTGACTGGCGTGCACAGAGTCCTGACCTAAACCTAATAGAACACCTTTGGGATGAATTAGAGCGGAGACTGTGAGCCAGGCCTTCTCATCCGATATCAGTGCCTGACCTCAAAAATGCACTTCTGGAAGAATGGTCAAACCTTCCCATAGACACACTCCTACACCTTGTGGACGGCCTTCCCAGAAGAGTTGAAGCTGTTTTAGTTGCAAAGGGTGGGCCAATTTAATATTGAACCCTATGGACTAAGACTGGGACGCCAGTAAAGTTCATGTGCGTAGAAAGGCAGGCGTCCTTATACTGTTGGCAATATAGTGTATGTGATCGGGGCCTCAGCGTTGCACCTAATATATATTTCTGTGTATTTCATTATTGGTGGCGGCTGCTTAATATTTGTGGGTGTTTAATGGTAGCACAGAATATCCACAGATCTCTTTTAAACAGTACACTTTATCTTTCATGATACAAAGGTCATGTAATATTTGAGCTCCAAGTTAGTTATTAACAATAATGTATTTCCATGAGCCTTATGTATCTGATCATATACATTGCGTGGATAGATGAGCAGAGAAAGCTCAATGATGTGGACATGGATGACCAAGGTTGCCTGCATTCCATGTGGAAAGATAGCCTAAAGCTGACCATACACTAGTAGAGTTTAGTTAGAGAATTTTCCTTTTAGGAACATTCCCTTGATTTTCTAAATGTTAGTGGGGTCAAGCTACCATTTGTTTTTGACCACAGTGATAAGAAATTAGAAAGAGCGGGATGGAAAATGGTTCTCAAACTAATGGACTTCAATCAGTGAATGTGGTTTTCATTTGGTAAAGCCCATTTACTCCAAAATCAAATCTTAATAACAAACTTTTTGTCACATCATCGAATGTACTGTGAGAATTTTTGTAGGAATGTTCATTCAAACATTTGTTCAAAAAACTACTAGTGTATGGCCAGCTTAACACTACCCTCCCCCCAGACTGACAATGCTGCTGTCCAAAAGTGTCTCCGTACCTCCTCCATCCAGAGTAGAGACACCCTATAGACGCCCACATATATCGGTAGAATTTAATTTGAATTTTTTTGTTCTATGAGCGTCCACTCAATTTTCAGTGATGAGAAAATTTAAATGAGCAGGATAGAAAATTTTTCTTGAGCAAACGGCTTTCTAACAGTAAATGTGGTTTTCTTTCAGGAAAGTCCATGCACACCAAAATCGAATGTTAAGAACAATTTCGAACAACATCCGTCATGTCATCGAGCATACTCATACTTTTAATACGTATGTTCGTACGAACATTGTTCAAAAATCTACTAGTGTATGGCCAGCTTTAGTTTTATTGGATTACATCTTTGGTCATTAGCTGATATATTTTTGTGTCTTTTTGAATAGATTTCCCTTCTCTTCCAGTCCTGCAGATACAATAGGGAATGGGGGAAATGCTCTCTTAAGCAGCCCATAGATTATTTATTTCAGGTACTTATATAGCGCCGTCAATTTACACAGCACTTTACATATATATTGTACATTCACATCAGTCCCTAACCCTCAAGGGACATACAATCTAAGGTCCCTAACTCACATTCATACACATACTAAGGCCAATTTAGACAGGATCCAGTTAATTACCAGCATGTCCTTGGAGTGTGGGAGGAAACGGGATTACCTGGAGGAAACCCACACAGGCACAGGAAGAACATGCAAACTCCAGGCAGGTGGTGCCATAGTTGGGATTCGAACCAACAACCCTAGTGCTGCCAGGTGGAAGGGCTAACCATTTAGCCATGATTAGACTTTCAGGTGGAAGGAAAGAAAATTGATTGATTCCACCATTACCACAGTCAATGCTGATGAGGGAATGCCTTCCAAAGTGCTATTGTGTTCTGCCAGCAGGAGGGCACAGGGAGCCTTCCGGGCCATCAGAACACAATGATTACTGCTAGCGGACATAGCTGCCTACAGTAATCTTATGTAAAAAGTCTGACAGGCTGGTTGTACCCAAGTCGATCAATGAATCGACTTATGTACAATCAGCCTGCCCATAGATGGATTGAATCTTAGCTGGTTCAGCAGGGACCGATTTCAATCCATGTATGGGCGGCTTTAATTATTCAGTGGTTACCAAACAAAATGAGAAGATGAAACTCCTCATGAGGGAGCCAGACATCGATATATAAATAACTAAAGCCTAGTACACACGATCAGAAAATTGGATGAAAATACTGCTTTTGGAGCGACTGTCCGGAAATTTGATTGTTAGTACATAGCTTTCGAGAGCCAATCATGACAGTTCATGCGAAATTATCTGAAGGGACAAGCACGAATATATTTCTTGTATGATAACAGAAGAAATGATTTTCAATGCTCTGGAGAAGAATCTTGAACCGCTCAGTCCCGAACAACCTGAAAGAATCATCAAGGAGAATTAATTAAATAAAGCAAAGCAGCTGATTGGCTGCTATAAGTATTGTTCTTCTTTCAGACACAGGGACTGATTGTGCCTATTTTTCTTCTTCAGGTATGCCTACTACTACAGTGGATTGGGTTTTGGTGTTCTCTTTGCTGCCTACATCCAAATCGCTTTCTGGTCTCTGGCTGCTGGACAGCAGATAAAAAAGATCAGGAAGAACTTTTTCCACGCAGTGCTGCGACAAGAGATTGGTTGGTTTGATGTGAACGATGCGGGAGAGCTGAACACGAGGTTGAGCGAGTGAGTATAAACCCTTCACATGCAGTTCTGCAGCTGTCTTACAATTGGGCTATGTACCCCGGTGTATGGAGGGAGGACAGGAGACCGGCTGGCTGGCACAGAGCTGGATTGAGAGAAGTAAACATTTAAGGGGGCACGGCAAGAGGCAAAATGCTTTTTTTATCTTAATGTTTTGAAGTTACATATTTACATAGTTAGTCTGGCTGAAAAAAGACAAAAGTCCATCCAGTTCAACCATTAAAAAAAAAAACTTATAATCCTACACACACAGTTGATCCAGAGGAAGGCAAAATAAACCCAGCAAATCATGATCCAAAGTGATTGTAAATGCTGATTTTTTTTTAATTAAAATAACAAACATGTTATACTTACCTGCTCTGTGCAATGATATTTCACAGAGCAGCCCCAATCCTCCTCTTCTCGGGTTCCACGCCAGCACTTCTGGCACCTCCCCACCTCTTCCCGCTGAGTGCTCCATAGCAATACTTGCTATGGGGGCACCATGCGCTTGCTTGCTCTTGAGCCCCGCTCTGTGTTTCCATTGACACACAGAGCGTGGCTCAGCCCCACCCCTCGCTCCCTTCTCACTGGCTGTGATTGACAACAGCAGCAGCCAATGGCTCCCGTTGCTGCCTCTGAGCCATTGAGAAGGCAGAGAGCCGCTGCTCTCATACAGATCGCTGAATCGAGATCGGGCTCAGGTAAGTATAAAGGTGGGCTGAGAGGGGAGAATGTAGAAGGTTTTTTACTTTAATGTAGAGGATTCATTAGGGTAAAAAAACCTTCTGCCTTAGGAAACACTTTAAGATAAAAATACATTTTACTTTTAGAACCACTTTAGTAACATTAAGCTGATCTCTAAAAATGACCATAGTTTCTCCGTTCTTCACTAGCACACCGCAGGTCCATACCCCCTAATCACTTTCTCCTGTTTTCCCCCCATGTGTTTATTTTAGTGACGTCCAAAAAATTAACGACGGAATTGGTGACAAAATTGCTATGCTTATCCAGGCCTTAACTACTTTCGTGACGGGTTTTGTTATTGGGTTTGTGAAAGGTTGGAAGCTGACCCTGGTTATTCTGGCCATTAGTCCTGTCATGGGCGTCTCAGCGGCTGTATGGGCAAAGGTGAGAATCCTTCTGTACTTTTTACAGTTTTGGGTGGTGGGCATGGTACCAAGGCTGCAGATACACAATGGGTCCCAGTTATGTAATTTGTTTTTTCTACAGCTTCATTTAGTTAAACAAAAGATACAATACATATATACATAAATACATTTGTAAATAACAAGACATGAGATGGAATTGCCCATTAAAGTAGAACTTAACCTAATTTGTAAAATAAAAGACTGTGAACAGGCCATGAGATCCAGATGTTATTCTGACGTAAACTTCAGGATATTCCACGTTCACCAATGTGATCTCTTCCAGTGTGAACCACCACCATTCACTCTGTGCGCTTACCTTAATTTTGGACCTTGTATAGGTCACAATGCGTTTTCCCCTATAAGCGTTCAATTCAGATCACTTCAAAACTCCAAGTCCTTGTTCCTAATAGATATCTCCAGGGCACTCTGTAGGAGGTGGCATCAAAAGTTTCAAGACATTGTGTCTGTGGGGAGCTTGCTGGACCTACCTGGTATATACGAGGTGGTATCAAAATGTTTCAAGACTAGTTTTGTAACATGCCAACAGATGGCAGCACAAGGCTGCACGCACAGACACAGGGAGCACCGACCTTTATATGTTAGTGCTCCAATAGTCATTGTCCTGTGTACATCGGGAGCTGTGCAACTGGTGCTATTTTGACCACGTGCGTTACCACTTCTGCTATTTCATCATGGGCAGCAAGTTAGAACAAAGAGCAAACGTGAAATTCTGTAGGAAACCCATACACCTAAGTTTCATCACCGGCAATGATCGACATGAAGGATGGGTCATCCAAGGCACACTGAAGGAGTTCTTGGCAGACTTCAACGCGGTGTTCCTTCTGGTTTTCATACAGAATTTCATGTTTGCTCTTTGTTCTAACTTGCTGTCCACAGTGAAATAGCAGACGTGGTTATGCATGTGGTCAGAATAGCACCAGTTTCACAGCTCCCGATGTACACAGAATGATGTCTTTTGGCACACTGACTTATGAAGGTTGGTGCTCCCTGTGACTGTGTGTGCAGCCTTGTGCTGCCATCTGTTGGCGTGTTACAAAACTACCCTCTAAACCTTTTGATACCACCTCGTATATACCAGGTAGGTCCAGTAGGCTCCCCACCGACACAGTTGCTTCTCCGGTTACAGACAACTGATGAGAGTTAAGCACAGTGCAGGGAGTGCAGTCCAGTGGGTGTTGAGGTGACCTGCTGGCGATGAATGGACAAAATGGAGCTCTGCACCCCTGAGAGAGCCGGAGAAGAAAAGTGAGGGATATAACTGTTGCATTGCTGGAAGGTGGAAGTGAGGATTTTCAGGAATTTACTTCCACTTTAAGGAGGAGTTGACAATTTTGCCCTTTTCGGCCAAGGGACTGGTCCACTTGAAAGAATGACACCCCATCACCTTTGATATGCTTCTCCCAGATTGCACTTCTAAGGGTCGAGTGACCCCTAGGCCCAGACTGTGTCAGGTGAGGCAGGGGAAGTCATCAATTCTGTGGAGGCTTCAACATTTGGGTTCTTGAGGAACATAGCAGCACGGGAGCACAAAAAGGTGAGTATCAGCTGGGTCGTTCCTTAAAGAGAATCTCATACATAACGCCAAATGAGCAAAGTGAAAGGGTCTCTTTAAAAGAAACCTTTTCATTGAAGAACTGTCATTGTTGAGCACGCCTTAGAACATGTTACTTACTTGGCTATCCTAGTGATGCAGTGGCTTCAATATTTTAAATCACTGTCTAGGAACAAGCGTTCTTATGAGATGCCTTTTGCACTGACTTGACCTGCATACTCCTGAGACCGTGACTCAGATAGTCCCTGTTTTCTGCTCCTTTACAGATTTTGTCTGCATTCACTAACAAGGAGCTGACGGCGTATGCCAAAGCTGGATCGGTGGCGGAGGAGGTACTGGCTGCCATCCGGACTGTCATAGCCTTTGGTGGACAGGCCAAAGAAACTGAAAGGTTAGTCCCTTTTGTCTGGCTATGTACTTGATCATACAGACGCCGAATGCATACAATCATGTGAAAAAGTAGGTACATACCATAGAAATTGTGGAATTGTTCACATCATTCATATTTGAATGGGCATGGAGGGCAGATGAGACATCGGGAGTCCAATAGACAACTGATTTTTCATTAAAGAGAACCTGTGACAACATAGTGTCACATAATACAAAGTATAAGTTTAGTAAAATGAAAAAGTGTTCAAAAACTAAAATTATAACCCCCTCCAAATTGTTGAGCCCCACCCCTACATACAACACGGAAAACGTAAACAGACTTGTGAGGGGTGCCTACGTACATAAACTTTGATTGCGCACCACACATGTCACATATCGCTGCTCATGCCAGAGTGAGAGGAATAACTCTAGCCTAAATATTCATGGTTACCTCTAAACTGTTGAACTGTAGGGGCTTTTAAAGCGTCACCTATAGAAAATGTAGGGTCCCAAAGTTTTCTCTGTTTCACTGGCTCATTCAATTTTAAAGCTTGACTTGTTTGGTATCTACTTGATGCAAACTCATATTTTGTATTGTACCAAAAATGCTGTAATACGTATATTGCACATGTGACCTAAAAATTAATTTAGTGTATTTTTTACTGAAATTTTGTGCTTGATAAACTGTTGAGCTTATATTGTGTGACATAAACAATTGTTACCACCATCATCTCATTCTTCAGGGTCCCTGCTTTTAGGAAATAAATAATGTTTTTGGGGATAGTGGCTGGACAGAGACATACCATCATCTGTCCCTATCCGCTGCAGCCACTGGATTGTGTATAACGCCACCACCCCCCTTCCCCTTTGTCAGGTCCGTACGGTGTAAGGACCTGGTAGCAAAAGGGTTAATGCAGAGAATACCTTTTAGAACTACTTTAAGTCCTCATGCACACGGGATGTTTTGACAGCAGCTGTTTTTGGCTTTTGACATTTTTTTCTACAGCCAGTAAACCCCCCAGCATTTTATCCTATGGGTCCATGCACACATAGACTGGAATCAACGTTTTTTGGCTCGAAAAAAAACCCAGGACTAGTGGGCTTCTAGAGGAGTTTTTTAGCTGTAAAAATGCTCTAATGCTGAAAAACATGCCAAAATACGGTAAATCACGGCAAACCATTTTTGGACTGTTTTTGACAAAAAAAAATGCAAATGTGTCAAAACGCCACTAAACACTAATACAAAAATGCTGAAAAACTCACATTCTTAACGTGACTTTACACAGCTAACCTTACCAGCGTGATTAAAACGCCCCGTGTGCATGGAGCCTAATGCAAGTGGCAATTCATGAAGTCGCTATGTATTGGCCAATGTGCATTTGCAACCAACATCACAGTTATAAATTAAACACTTAGGAGTTGATTTACTAAAGGCAAATAGACTGTGAACTCTGCAAGGGCATTTCCTTTGCAAAGTGCACGGTCTATTTGCCTTTAGTAAATCCATCCCTTAGTCTTTCCCTAATAGCAAATCTTGGTTTACAATTAGAGATTTTTTTCCAGCCATGCGGGGCACAGCATGTCAGAAGTACTGTACATTATTACTAGCATGTTCAGGCTAAAGGTACATGTGAACCAGTGTGAAAGCCTGGCTTAATTGGAATTGAATGTGTCTTCCAGGTATAAAAGGAATTTAGAAGAAGCCAAAAAGATAGGAATCAGGAAAGCCATTACGGCCAATGTGTCCATAGGATTCGCTTTCCTAATGATATACGCGGCTTACGCTTTGGCATTCTGGTATGGAACCACGCTGGTCATACAAGAACAGTATTCCATTGGGAGCGTGTTAACAGTAAGTAATGACTTTGTTGTGCAGTGCCAAGAGAACCAGTCAGTGTCTGTCCTGTCAACTGTTTGCCCCCCCCCACTCTGCACACTCAGTGGATGGGAGACAATGTGAAGGGTCAGGCAGTTGACAAGACAATGCAAAAACATCCCTATTGACTTCAATGCATAATCGTCTCTATTTAGGAATTTAATTTTAGATATATTTATTTTTATTTTCTGTCCACTTTTTGTGTGTTACTTAGGCATTTGTAAGGAGGTGGATGCATCTTTTTTGTGCATGGCTGTTCTTGGTGCACCATCATTGTCTTGGTTGAATCAATTTATATCCTCCTCCTCTGTAATCTATCCCTGAGGAAAGACATTACAATTTTCTGAAACGTGTTGGATATCCCATTGCAGAAATCTTGTCTCTTCACATCTTCTATTGGGAAAAAGAGGATGCCATATGACACAGAGTCTTTATTCTCTGAAAGAGTATAGTTACATAGTTCGTCTGGCTGAAAAAAGACAAAAGTCCATCCAGTTCAACCATTAAAAAAAAAGTTATAATCCTACACCCACAGTTGATCCAGAGGAAGGCAAAAAAACCAGCAAAGCATGATCCAATTTGCTCCTGCAGGGAAAAAAATTCTTCCTGATCCCCCGAGAGGCAATCGGATATTCCCTGGATCAACTTTACCTATAAATGTTATATCCAGTTATATTCTGTGTATCTAAGAAATAATCCAGGACTTTTTTAAAGCACTGCACAGAGCTGGCCAGAACCAACTCTTGAGGGAGTCTATTCCACATTTTCACAGCTCTTACTGTGAAGAAACCTTTCCGTGTTTGGAGATTAAATTTCTTTTCCTCCAGACGTAAAGAATGCCCCCTTGTCCTCTGTGATGACCTCAGGGTGAATAGCTTTACACCGAGTTCACTATATGAACCACTGATGTATTATACATGGTGATCATATCCCCCCTTATGTATTATACATGGTGATCATATCCCCCCTTATGTATTATACATGGAGATCATATCCCCCCCTTATGTATTATACATGGTGATCATATCCCCCCTTATGTATTATACATGGAGATCATATCCCCCCCTTATGTATTATACATGGAGATCATATCCCCCCTTATGTATTATACATGGTGATCATATCCCCCCTTATGTATTATACATGGAGATCATATCCCCCCTTATGTATTATACATGGAGATCATATCCCCCCTTATGTATTATACATGGTGATCATATCCCCCCTTATGTATTATACATGGAGATCATATCCCCCCTTATGTATTATACATGGAGATCATATCCCCCCTTATGTATTATACATGGAGATCATATCCCCCCCTTATGTATTATACATGGTGATCATATCCCCCCTTATGTATTATACATGGAGATCATATCCCCCCTTATGTATTATACATGGAGATCATATCCACCTTATGTATTATACATGGTGATCATATCCCCCCTTATGTATTATACATGGTGATCATATCCCCCCTTATGTATTATACATGGAGATCATATCCCCCCTTATGTATTATACATGGAGATCATATCCCCCCTTATGTATTATACATGGAGATCATATCCCCCCTTATGTATTATACATGGAGATCATATCCCCCTTATGTATTATACATGTTGATCATATCCCCCCTTATGTATTATACATGGAGATCATATCCCCCCTTATGTATTATACATGTTGATCATATCCCCCCTTATGTATTATACATGGAGATCATATCCCCCCTTATGTATTATACATGGAGATCATATCCCCCCCTTATGTATTATACATGGTGATCATATCCCCCCTTATGTATTATACATGGAGATCATATCCCCCCTTATGTATTATACATGGAGATCATATCCCCCTTATGTATTATACATGGTGATCATATCCCCCCTTATGTATTATACATGGAGATCATATCCCCCTTATGTATTATACATGGAGATCATATCCCCCCATATGTATTATACATGGAGATCATATCCCCCCTTATGTATTATACATGGTGATCATATCCCCCCTTATGTATTATACATGGTGATCATATCCCCCCTTATGTATTATACATGGAGATCATATCCCCCCTTATGTATTATACATGGAGATCATATCCCCCTTATGTATTATACATGTTGATCATATCCCCCCTTATGTATTATACATGGAGATCATATCCCCCCTTATGTATTATACATGGAGATCATATCCCCCCTTATGTATTATACATGGAGATCATATCCCCCCCTTATGTATTATACATGGTGATCATATCCCCCCTTATGTATTATACATGGAGATCATATCCCCCCTTATGTATTATACATGGAGATCATATCCCCCTTATGTATTATACATGGTGATCATATCCCCCCTTATGTATTATACATGGAGATCATATCCCCCTTATGTATTATACATGGAGATCATATCCCCCCATATGTATTATACATGGTGATCATATCCCCCCTTATGTATTATACATGGAGATCATATCCCCCCTTATGTATTATACATGGAGATCATATCCCCCCTTATGTATTATACATGGAGATCATATCCCCCCTTATGTATTATACATGTTGATCATATCCCCCCTTATGTATTATACATGGAGATCATATCCCCCCTTATGTATTATACATGTTGATCATATCCCCCCTTATGTATTATACATGTTGATCATATCCCCCTTATGTATTATACATGGAGATCATATCCCCCCCTTATGTATTATACATGGAGATCATATCCCCCCTTATGTATTATACATGGAGATCATATCCCCCCTTATGTATTATACATGGAGATCATATCCCCCTTATGTATTATACATGGTGATCATATCCCCCCTTATGTATTATACATGGTGATCATATCCCCCCTTATGTATTATACATGGAGATCATATCCCCCCTTATGTATTATACATGGAGATCATATCCCCGTTATGTATTATACATGGAGATCATATCCCCCCTTATGTATTATACATGGAGATCATATCCCCCCTTATGTATTATACATGGAGATCATATCTCCCCTTATGTATTATACATGGAGATCATATCCCCCCTTATGTATTATACATGGAGATCATATCCCCCTTATGTATTATACATGGAGATCATATCCCCCCTTATGTATTATACATGGAGATCATATCCCCCCATATGTATTATACATGGTGATCATATCCCCCCTTATGTATTATACATGGAGATCATATCCCCCCTTATGTATTATACATGGAGATCATATCCCCCCTTATGTATTATACATGGAGATCATATCCCCCCTTATGTATTATACATGGAGATCATATCCCCCCTTATGTATTATACATGTTGATCATATCCCCCCTTATGTATTATACATGTTGATCATATCCCCCCTTATGTATTATACATGTTGATCATATCCCCCTTATGTATTATACATGGAGATCATATCCCCCCCTTATGTATTATACATGGAGATCATATCCCCCCTTATGTATTATACATGGAGATCATATCCCCCCTTATGTATTATACATGGAGATCATATCCCCCTTATGTATTATACATGGTGATCATATCCCCCCTTATGTATTATACATGGTGATCATATCCCCCCTTATGTATTATACATGGAGATCATATCCCCCCTTATGTATTATACATGGAGATCATATCCCCGTTATGTATTATACATGGAGATCATATCCCCCCTTATGTATTATACATGGAGATCATATCCCCCCTTATGTATTATACATGGAGATCATATCTCCCCTTATGTATTATACATGGAGATCATATCCCCCCTTATGTATTATACATGGAGATCATATCCCCCTTATGTATTATACATGGAGATCATATCCCCCCTTATGTATTATACATGGAGATCATATCCCCCCTTATGTATTATACATGGAGATCATATCCCCCCTTATGTATTATACATGGAGATCATATCCCCCCTTATGTATTATACATGGAGATCATATCCCCCCCTTATGTATTATACATGGAGATCATATCCCCCTTATGTATTATACATGGAGATCATATCCCCCCTTATGTATTATACATGGAGATCATATCCCCCCTTATGTATTATACATGGAGATCATATCCCCCCTTATGTATTATACATGGAGATAATATCCCCCCCTTATGTATTATACATGGAGATCATATCCCCCCCTTATGTATTATACATGGAGATCATATCCCCCCTTATGTATTATACATGGAGATCATATCCCCCCTTATGTATTATACATAGTGATCATATCCCCCCTTATGTATTATACATGGAGATCATATCCCCCCTTATGTATTATACATGGAGATCATATCCCCCCTTATGTATTATACATGGAGATCATATCCCCCCTTATGTATTATACATAGTGATCATATCCCCCCTTATGTATTATATATGAATTATATAAATTCAGTTCCTCTAATCTTTCCTCATAGCTGATCTCCTCCATTCCTTGTATCACTTTGTTTGCCCTTCTCTGTACTTCCTCCAGTTCCCCAATGTTCTTTTTGTGAATTGGTGCCCAAAACTGAACTGCATATTCCAGATGAGGTCTTATTAATGATTTGTACCGGGGGAAATGATATCTCTCTCTCTGGAGTCTATACCTCTTTTAATACAAGGGAGGAGTTTGCTCGCTTTAGAAACCGCAGCTCTTATTAATGATTTGTACCGGGGGAAATGATATCTCTCTCTCTGGAGTCTATACCTCTTTTAATACAAGGGAGGAGTTTGCTCGCTTTAGAAACCGCAGCTTGGCATTGCATGCCATTATTAAGATTGTGATCTACCAGAACCCCCAGATCCTTCTCCACCATTGATTCCCCCAGTTGTACCCCCCCAGTATGTATGATGCATGCATATTCTTAGCCCCCAAGTGCAGAACCTTACATTTATCAACATTAAACCTCAGTATACAGCTGCTATGATCTGTTTTAACCTATCCTTCTGTGATGTGTATGATTTAATTATTTTGTAATAAAGTATTTTTGCATTTTATCTCAGCCAATTGATTACAATCCCACTTTCCTTTTTGGGGGGTTCTCTCTGGTTCCTATAAAATTGGGATGTTGGCAATATTCTGTTGATTTGAGTGGGTGGATCTCTAACTAAAGATTTCTGATCGGGTCATCAGGTGTTTTTGTAGTTATGGAATAGAACACCTTCTATAGGAGACGTTCATTGTTAGGGTTTACATGCACATTCAGCAATTTTATTTTTATTTTGCTTAGGTATTCTTTGCAGTCATCATTGGAGCTTTTAGCGTCGGCCAAACGTCACCTAATATTGAAGCCTTTTCCAACGCTAGAGGAGCGGCATATGCAGTTTTCAATATTATCGATAATGTAAGTATTGCAAAAAACAAATACAAATGTCAGAGTACAATGGATACAGTCAAGAGGGTATGGCAGAAATGACATTAATCCATACAACTCTCTCGTATCCTATAAGTGTATAAAATATCAACAAACAAAACATAAAAAATAAAATATGTCTCAAAAAAGGAGCAGAACATAAGGCCCTTTGAAAAATGTCTAAAATGTCATTGTTCTTTCGCAAACACACTGTAATGATCAAAGGAAATAGGCAGAGTTCACTAAGCTATAACATCTGGTATTTGCCATAACAATTTATTTTCAGACGTGACTGACAACGAAAATAACAGTCACGTAGCTAAAAAATAAACACTTTTACGGCAAGTTAAAAATGCGTAATAGCTTCGCAATTTAGGCCTAATTCTTCCATCCATGGCTGTATTTTACAATTCATTGCTGAACTCTAGGCAGATATATGAGACACAAATGAATGGCAATCATTAATACATAATCAAATGCATTCTGAAAATGCAAGCAGTTTAAGCACCTGAATTGGACCCGGTATCAGTCTCTTGCAGTCCCTTTACAGCAGAACTCAGGATATGAAAGGAAGAAGCAGTACAAGAAGCCAGAGTCAGATCATATACTGACAAGAAGCATGCTGATAAGAAGAGAAAGCAGACTGACGGGGAGATGAATTCATTACTATTCTGCTTCTACTTTCACTGTCCAATCACAGGCTGGAGTGGGTCAGAGACAACCTGGGCTCAGGGGAAGTGGGATGAATGATGCTGGCCAGCACATCTAGAGGCATAAACAAGTACTGCGGGGAAATTTCTGAACTGAAGCTGAATATTGCAGCAAAAGGTGGTTTTTAGTTGGTTAATCATTTTATCTTGTTGCTTTTGGCTGCAGTTCTGCTTTAAATCTGAAGTTTTGTTTTTATTGCTATAAAGACATTTTCTATAAAAAAAAAGGTTTGCCTTGCCAATGCTTTTTGATATGAAGATTGATTTAAATGGTTTCTTGCAGGTACCCAAAATAGACAGCTTCTCCCCAGCAGGATTTAAACCAGACAAGATTAAGGGAGACGTTCAGTTTACAAATGTGAAGTTTACCTATCCATCCCGGCCGGATATCAAGGTGGGTGACAGGCTCTGCTATGGTCCTTCTTCCCAGAAGTACTGTATTCCTTTGTAGGGTATATAAAGAACAGTCACTGAT
Organism: Staurois parvus; assembly: GCF_062004578.1. NCBI lineage: Eukaryota > Metazoa > Chordata > Amphibia > Anura > Ranidae > Staurois > Staurois parvus. Next base: position 1,855,107 of record NW_028317847.1, read on the forward strand.
GAAATGACAGGCTCTGTATTAGTTCATTCCACAGAAAGGGCTAACTTGCTGGGCAAGAGAAGTTTCTTTCTTGTCCATTGAAGACAGGAATTCAGAGTCTGCCACATCAAACTGCCGCCAACAGGAGGAATGCCAAACAAAAAATGGGGGGGGGGGGGATCTCAGTATGACCCTTCCTTCTACCAGCATGCCTCGGTCTTTGGTAGAGTCCTAGGATCTCCTGTCTCTGCTCTGCTGCGAGAAGACTATCCTTTAAGTAGGCCATTTTTTTTTCAAGATTGTCCTTTATTTGAAGTGGTTGTAAACCCTTACCTATACCCAGGGAAGTGATTGGCCTCAGGTGATACATAGAGATTAAACAACTCCTCCTATAGCGTTGTACCTGTTTATCTGTAGCCATTTTCTTCAGTAAAGCCATTAAAAGTGCAGAATTTATACATCTTGTCTGAGCTTTCAGAAAGCAGAGGGTAGGGAGTTGAAGTTACCATCTGCAGAGCTCAGTGAGAAGAGCTCTTAGAGCTGATTGGAGGAAAGGCACAAACCCCCCCTTCACACAGCACGCAGGAACAGAGCCATTAAAAGTGCAGAATGTATACATCTTGTCTGAGCTTTCAGAAAGCAGAGGGTAGGGATATGAAGTTACCATCTGCAGAGCTCAGTGAGAAGAGCTCTGAGAGCTGATTGGAGGAAAAGGACACACCCTTTTCGCACAGCACACAGGAACATAACTGAGGCTGTTAATCACTTTCTGTGTGCTGGAGATCCTTCCCCTGTCACCTTTCTACCTCTTGGTGTCAGGAAAACCTGTCAGAAGTGACTCATGAAGATAGGAGAGGAACGTGGCAGCAGACAGAAATTATATTTAATGTTCTTAATTTAGACAAGTACACACTATAGAGGGATATGCTTTGTTCATATTTCATATTTTAGATTTGCAACCATTTTAAGATTCCTAGTACATGCTGCTAAGCTGGTCTTTATATGCAATTATAAAGTCAGGCTGAGGATTGGCCTTTCCTTTTCTTTTTGAAGTGCTGAACCTGGATCCTGCTGAACTTGACACTGAGGGGCTAGCCTGAAATGTGACTTTAAGTTGCTTGGCTGTGCTAGGTGGCACTTTTTAGAGCAGTGTGTAAGGCAGGCCATTGATTATGTGATTTTCTGTCCTGCAACCATGGGCTGCAGGGAAGAAAATCGCTGGATTCCCTCATCAACACAATCATTGTTGATGGGGGGAATCCCTCTAGCGGAGGTATTGTATTCTACTGATTGGTGCAGGGAGCCGTCTCTTCTGGAAGAAAACAGCGATTATTGCTAGCAGCTATAGCCACTGGCTGCTGTAATCGAATGCTAGCAATCTGACGTGCTTGGTGTACCCAAGTTGATTGATGGATCAACTTGGGTACAATCAGCCTGCCCATCCATGGGCCGATGTTCGAACCATCTATGGCTGGCTTAATGGTTAAGTTAGTTCCTTCCAGGTCCAGAGCCGCGGCACAGCCCCAGATATGATGCTGTGTCCAAAAAAATCACTCCATGAGTAGGTCTTGTGGTAAGAACACCAGGAACTACCTCGTTACCAGGTCAGTTGGGCACCATTTAAAATTCCTTCTTTCCACTGGTTTTCCTGAGGGTGCTGACCAATAAAGTCAAGTTATTGTAAAGAATCTTTTCTGGTCTTGGTCTGGTCTGGGTGGTATTGAGGCCCAGAACTTCCAAATTTACAACTACGTCCCTCAGAGGAGACCCAAGCAGCTCTGCAATCTCTAAAGGCCTTGTGGCTGCAGTGAGGTGGCCCAAAACAGCAAGGGAGTAGTGTGTCCTGACTGGCCAGCATAAGTGCCACCATGGAAAGGTTTTCTACTTTCTTGTTGAAGGTGTAAGCTCCTTTTAATTCTGGGAAACACTAAAATTGTTTAAGGACGCTACTTTTATTATTCTCCACTAACAGAACTGCCATGAGCCATCACTGTTCAGAAGCTAGTGTAAACTTCAGAGTACTATTCCCAAGGCTTCTAAAAAGACCAAAAATATAAAAAAAAATGTTATATTGAGATGACTGTGTGTGATATATACATGTATTGATAGTACTCAGTATATCATTTCTTTTTTTTTTTCTCATGCCTTTTTTATATTTCCTCTCTATTAATGTGTGGACCAGACTGTCATGCGGTAGTCGGTGAATTTATATTACTACCAGGACTTCTGGATCAGTTGCAGCAAATTGTTGATTTTTAAATAATATAAAGCAGAACTAAACCCACCTAAAGTGCCTTGAAAAAGTATTCATACCCCTTGGAATTTTCCACATTTTGTCATGTTACAACCAAAAACGTAAATTTATTTTATTGGGATTTTATGTGATAGACCAGTGGTCTCCAAACTGGGCCAGATGTGGCCCTTTGCTTGCTTTTATCTGGCCCTTGGGGCACTATTTCATCCACTTATACCAACAATGGGGGATAATTTCACCCACTGACACCAATGCAGTGGCACACTTCTTCCCAATGACACCCAACGATGGGGCACAATTCCTCCCAATGAAAACAAAAGATGGGGCATTGTCTATTTTTACTGACATCAGGACCTTTTCTACTCCCAACAGCCACATTCCGGCCCCCTTAAAAGTCTAAAGGACTGTAAACTGGCCCTTTAGACCTGTGTGGAATTTATTCTCAGTATAGATACAGCTGTTCTGTGAAGTCCTCAGAGGTTTGATAGAGAACATTAGTGAACAAACAGCATCATGCAGGCCAAGGAACACAACAGACAGGTCAGGGATAAAGTTGTGGAGAAATTTAAAGCAGTGTTAGGTTATAAAAAAAAAATATCCCAAGCTTTGAACACCTGAAATCCTAATAAAATAAATTTACGTTTTTGGTTGTAAAATGACAAAATGTGGAAAATTTCCAGTGGTATGAATACTTTTTCAAGGCACCGTATCTTCTACAGCCAAGGAAGCTGCCATCTAAGCCTGTGTTTAAACCACAGTTGCCATGGTGCTGCACATTTGAAGCCAGACATTTAATGGCTTGACAGATCAGTTGAGAACAAAAGCAACTGTGACTGCATGCCTTGAATGTAATTGTTTTGGAAACACAGTCTTGGTAAATGGATGGGTTTAGTTCCACATTAACTACATGACTAAGGCCGGCCATACATGGGTCGATTTCCAAACAATTTTTTGTTCGAAAATCAGACCTAAGAATAATCGACCGATTTTCACTCTGTTAGTGTGGCAATGGCACCGGCTGATTTTCGTGGTTCCTCCCCATTTTGTTTATCGGGCATGTTGGAAAATTCCTGAAAAACGACTGATATTCAAAATTATTGGTGGTACCATCGGATTACAGAATAAACAATGGTTTTGATTTTCGATTGTAAAATCGTTCGGAATTCGAACCATGCATGGCCTGCATAAAAGCTGACTGTTGCAATAGTTTGTACCAAACAACCCAATCCCTATGGAACGTTTGCTGGACAGCTTGGCATGCCAAAAAAAGTAATGCGAATACCAAATACTGTCTTTAAATGTATTAAACGAATACAATATGTATCATCAGAATACAATATTTTGAGTAATTTAAATCATAGCCATCTTCCAGACAATAGTTCTGTTACTGCATTCATTTGATTAAAGTCAATTTTTGATTATTCACACGTTTTCTGATCTCTTGGTTGTAGTTATTTTCCTATTTATATTCTTTTTGAACAAAGTGCACCTATAATGATCAGAAGAATGCGTATATTATCTATTTGTACACCTGTACGAGGTGTACAGTCTCTGTAGGACTTGTGCTGGTCATAGAATATTGTTGTGTAACTACCTGCGTTCCGAAGGTCACAACGTTCACTGTTTGTTACACTCTGCAAACATTGTAAAGATAACTTGATTTCATCTGAGCTCCCAGGTATATTTGTACATGAGAAAATAGAACCACAGCAGATATAAATAGACAGGCTGGCCGGTTAATTGGATCCTGTCTAAATTGGCTCTAGTATGTGTATGTATCAATGTGAGCTGGGCTGGGTTCACACTGATGCGGTGCGGAACTTGCAGCATTTTCTGTGCAAATTCTGCGCTGCATCAGAATCGCACCCCGTTCATGCGAAACCACTGCGGGTGTGTATGTTAAGTTAACAACAGCCCGAAATCGGTCCGAAAAACGCAGTTGCGATGCGCAGAATGCGATCCGATTCTAGTGCGGACCAAAAAGAGGGTCCTGCATCTGTTTGGTGCGGGTGCGGTGCGATTGGAGCCATCCAAAATTCTACAATAGATTTCAATGGAGAATCTGCTGAAATGCATGGTAGTGCATTTTTGCCGAATTTTGCGTTTTGCATTTTTATTCTGCCCAGCAACAAAAACAAATTCCACTTTAAAAAAAAAAAATGCAAAACGATTTCAATGGAGAATCTGCTGAAATGCATGGTAGTGCATTTTTGCCGAGTTTTGCATTTTGCATTTTGCCCAGCAACAAAAACAAATTCCACTTAAAAAAAAAAGAGCTGAACAAAATGCAAAACGTAGTAAAAACGCATCAAAATTGTGTGTATAAAAACTCAAAACGGACTACCTAAAGCACTGCAAAACGGAGAAAACGCAAACTGCATAGATGTGAATGGAACCTAAAGGAAAACAGACTGTGCACTTTGCAAATGCATTTTGACTCAGTTTCTTTAGTAAACGTAAATTGAAGGTTCACTCTGTAAAGAAAACCCAGTTAGGTGAAAGGAAAATGAAAAAAAAAAACTTTTTTGCTTGCACATGGCTGGATGATGGAAATCAGCAGAGCTTTACGGCATTTACTACACTCTGGGGAAAATGAGTGGAAATGCACTCACAAAGTGCACAGTCTATTTGCCTTTGTTTATTCAAGCTCTTTGGATTTCTAGATGGGACAACATGCATTTATCTGTGGGCAGCATTTTTGAAGACACACAAAACATGTGCATACATTAGAGAGATGAATATGTACAGTGGGGATCGAAAGTTTGGGCACCCCAGCTAAAAATTTGTATTAATGTGCATAAAGAAGCCAAGGAAAGATGGAAAAATCTCCAAAAGGCATCAAATTACAGATTAGACATTCTTATAATATGTCAACAAAAGTTAGATTTTATTTCCATCATTTACACTTTCAAAATAACAGAAAACAAAAAAATGGTGTCTGCAAAAGTTTGGGCACCCTGCAGAGTTAATATCTTGTACTGCCCCCTTTGGCAAGTATCACAGCTTGTAAACGCTTTTTGTAGCCAGCCAAGAGTCTTTCAATTCTTGTTTGAGGTATCTTTGCCCATTCTTCTTTACAAACGTCTTCCAGTTCTTTGAGATTTCTGGGCTGTCTGTCACGCACTGCTCTTTTAAGGTCTATCCATAGATTTCCAATTATGTTGAGGTCAGGAGATTGTGAAGGCCATGGCAAAACCTTCAGTTTACGCCTCTTGATGTAATCCCCCGTGGATTTCGAGGTGTGTTTAGGATCATTATCCATTTGTAGAAGCCATCCTCTCTTTAACTTCAGGTTTTTCACAGATGGCATCAAGTTACCATCCAAAATTTGCTGAAATTTTATTGAATCCATTTTTCCTTCTACTCGTGAGATGTTCCCTGTGCCACTGGCTGCAACACAACCCCAAAGCATGATTGATCCAACCCCATGCTTAACAGTTGGACAGAGGTTCTTTTCATTAAATTCTGTGCCCCTTCTTCTCCAAACGTACCTTTGCTCATTCCGGCCAAAAAGTTCAATTTTAACCTCATCGGTCCACAGAACTTGTTTCCAAAATGCATCAGGCTTGTCTATATGTTCATTTGCAAAGTTCAAACGATGATTTTTGTGGTGAGGACGTAGAAGAGGTTTTCTTCTGATGACTCTTCCATGAAGACCATATTTGTACAAGTATCTCTTTATAGTGGAATAGTGTACCACAACTCCAGTGTCTGCCAGATCTTTCTGGAGGAATCGTGCAGTCAAACGTGGGTTTTGAATTGTTTTTCTCACAATCCTGCGAGCTGTTCTGTCTGATATTTTTCTTGGTCTTCCAGATGTTGCTTTAACTTCCCCTGTTCCTGATGACTGCCATTTCTTAATTACATTCCGAACAGAGGATATTGACATCTGAAAACGCTTTGCTATCTTCTTATAGCCTTCTCCAGCTTTGTGAGCGTCAATTATTTTCAGTTTCAGTTTTCTAGACAACTGCTTAGAAGAACCCATGGTGCTGATTGTTGGGGCAAGGTCAGATGAGTCTGGGCATTTAAAACCTTTAAGATTGACATCACCTGGTCTTCCCAGACGATGATTGAGAACAATCCATGACACTGGCAGGTCTCAGCTTGGCAAAGGGGGCAGTGCATGCTATAAATTCTGCAGGGTGCCCAAACTTTTGCAGACGCCATTTTTTTGTTTTCTGTTATTTTGAAAGTGTAAATGATGGAAATAAAATCTAACTTTTGTTGACATATTATAAGAATGTCTAATCTGTAATTTGATGCCTTTTGGAGATTTTTCCATCTTTCCTTGGCTTCTTTATGCACATTAATACAAATTTTTAGCTGGGGTGCCCAAACTTTCGATCCCCACTGTATTTTAGAGAGATGTACTAAATATGTATTTTTTTTATATATAATTGCCTTGTATATACTTTTGTTACTCAGCTGCCCAATAATAACTTTCCTCTAGCAGTTTGTAGCAGATTGTGCGTTTTGCAACAAATTGAAATTTATGTGATCAGCGGGAAATGTGATCTTTGCAAATGGACAGAATTCCTCTTTGAATACAGACTAATTAGTTGTCTTTGTTGTTAAAGATCTTGAAAGGGTTGAACCTCACAGTCCCCAATGGTAAAACAGTGGCCCTTGTTGGCAGTAGTGGTTGTGGAAAGAGCACGACAGTCCAGCTCATCCAGAGGTTTTACGATCCAGAGGAAGGCATGGTAAGAACACAATTTATTTCTTTTCTCCAATGCAGAAAACTGTCCACATGTTTGCAAATACATTTCCTAGCATTGCCAAAAGTCACATGCAGTGAAAAAAGTGTAATATAAAAAAGGTTTTATTTCTGAGAACTCACAAGCCCTCTGCCACCATTTAAATCGCTACTGTAGTGAATATTCAGGTTAGGAAGGGTTAGGGTTAGGCTCCATGTACACGGGACACTTCTGAACTGCTGGAAAACGTAGATTAAAAAAAGTCTGGTTAGCCGCGTTTGCATAACACGTTTATGTGCGTTTGTGTTCAGAAGCGTTTTTTAAAGATAAGCACAGGAGAACCTCCCAAATGCCCAGAATGCACTGACAAGTACTAAATTATTAACTATTTCAGACTGTTTCAGAGAGATACAGAGAGTAGAAGCAGAGACAGCAGTATGTGTTGACATTTGTTAGGTGTGAGTTGCTCATTAACATTTCTGTTGTTTCCAAGGGTGGGAAAGGTGTCTGGTGGAGGGAGTCATTAATGTCACCTGGCAGGGGGTCTTCATGAGGAATTTGAGGTGTGAATGTTCATTAACATATCTTTTGTTTCCAAGGGTGGGAAAGGTCTGAGGTGTGAATTGGTCATTACAATGTGTGACAAGCTTGCTAGGAACATCCTGTGTTCAGTGTTTTGTTTATCTGAGTACCTTAAAAACGCTTTGCATGCATTTTTCATGATGAAAAACGGCTCTGAACAGCACTGGGAACTGGAAGAGTTAAAAAATTTTTCAAATGCAAATGCTTGTGAACGCGATTTGCCTTGTTTAGCTGCATTTTCAAACGTTTGAAACGCTGATAAAATCAACTGCTGAACGCAAGTTTTCTGCATTCAAATAAACGGCTGTAAACTCATCTGCCTGTAAACCACTGTAAACGACGATGTGTACATGGACACATAGGAAAACATTAGGGAGAGTTCAGGGGCTGCTGAAAAAAAACACTGAACAGCTCCTGAACGTGAGTTTATCAGCTGCAGTGTACATGAGCCCTAAATATTATCCAGAAAAAACTGCCAAATTCAGTCTTTCCTGATGAGTTTAACTTCATAATTCTCTATGTCAGCGGTTCTCAACCTGTGGGTTGCGCCCCCTTTGGGGGTCGAACAACCCTTTCACAGGGGTCTCCTAAGACCACCGTTCCTCTATCAGTCTCCAGGCGGGTCCGCCCACATGCAGATACGTCCACATTTCCCTGGACGCGATGTGTGCGCGGGATGACATGCTGCCCCTGTCATCTGGCCACATCCCCGGGATCACTTACAAGCTCCGCCTCCTTGCCAGTGATTGGCCGCCGGAACTGTAGCCCAGGAGAGGCACACAGGCGGCCAATCACCGGCGAGGAGGAGGAGCCGAGCAGCAGCGCGAAGAGCAAAGAAGATCGAGCGAGGGAGCGGCCGGAGAAGGAAGACAGCTGACAGGTAAGCGTCTGTAGCGTGCAGATGGTGCTGCTGCAGCCAGATATGCTGGCTGTAGATGGGAGAGGGAGGGAGCAAGCCCAGGCTGGAGCAGGGGTCAGTAAGGTAAGTATCATTGGTGTCAGTAGGAGGAATAGTGCCCCATCATTGGTGTCACTAATACCAATGATGGGGCACTATTCCTCCCACTGACACCAATGATGGGGCACTATTTCCTCCCCCCCACTGACACCAACGATGGGGAACTATTCCTCCCCCCACTGACACCAATGATGGGGCACTATTTCCTCCCCCCCCCCCACTGACACCAACGATGGGGAACTATTCCTCCCCCCACTGACACCAACGATGGGGCACTATTCCTCCCCCCACTGACACCAACGATGGGGCACTATTCCTCCCCCCACTGACACCAACGATGGGGCACTACCCCCCCACTGACACCAATGATGGGGCACAATTCCCCCCCCCCACACTAGTATCAATGATGGGGCACTATTCCCCCCCCCCCACTGACACCAATGATGGGGCACTATTCCTTCCACACTGACACCAATGATGGGGCACTATTCCTCCCACTGACACCAATGATGGGGCACTATTCCTCCCATTGACACCAACAATGTGGCACTATTCCTCCCACTGATGCCAACGATGGGACACTATTCCTCCCACTGACATCAGTGATGGGGCACTATTCCTCCCACTGATACCAATGATGGGGCACTATTCCTCCCACTGATACCAATGATGTGGCACTACTCCTCTCACTGACACCAATGATGTGGCACTAATCCTCCCACTGACACCAATGATGTGGCACTACTCCTCCCACTGCAAAATTACAGTTATGAAGTAGCAACAAAAATAATTTTATGGTTGGGGGTCACCACAACATGAGGAACTGTATTAAAGGGTCGCAGCATTAGGAAGGTTGAGAACCACTGATCTATGTGCTCATGAGATTTATAGATTTTTATTCTTTATAACACGATATAAAATAAACAATATAGCAGAATGTGACTGCGACTCAATCCCTACACGGGTATCTATAATGGCATATTGCTGTACTTGTGAAAATGAAAAGAAAATGTTATTAGTGAAAATAATTTATCATTTTTTTTTAATGTTTCTTTTATTTTGAATGTGTGTTTTATCCCTGCAGATCACAATAGATGGACAAGACATTCGGAACTTAAACTTGAGATACTTAAGGGAGATTATTGGTGTGGTCAGCCAGGAGCCAATCCTGTTTGATACCACCATTGCCGAGAATATCCGATATGGCCGTGAGGATGTTACGATGGAGGAAATCATAAGAGCCACCCAAGAAGCCAACGCATACAGCTTCATCACGAAGCTTCCAGATGTAAATTCTATATTCTTTTATTGGGAGGAGAATATCTGACAATATTATTATAATTATTATACAGGATTCGTGGTATATGGCACCAATATTACAGTTAGAGTCACATACATTTCAATACAATGGGACAGTATTCATATTTGCATGGTTTTCCTCCAGAAATGTCTCCTTTAGTGTACTGTCTGAGATCTTCTTCAGTTTATTTTCCATTTTTACATATATCTAGCAGTCATATTTGTATCCATTTTGATATAATCTCCTATATCCAACACACAGCGGCACTCAGGCTGCAACGGGGAGGGGCTGCATTATCAGCCAATCAGGGCTCTACTTTGCACATTGCTGTCAGTCTAGCAGTGTAATAATGCTTACAAGAGGTGGGCACACTGGGATGAACTCTCTTAGGTTTTGGCACTCCTAAATAGTCCAATATCTGATAGGAACGGGTCCTTGACCAGGCTGTATTGCTTTACTGCAGAGTAGCACACAGTGAGGTCCAGAAACTGGCTGTAATGTCTGGCAGGAGTGCTTGGATCACAAACCTGGCTAAAGAGAATTCCAAATATTTTGGGTTGTAAAGCAGATCACATATAAATACTTCTAGTTGGTATTTAGCAATTATCCTGAAGCTCAACTTCCAAGTGTTACTAAACTCACAAGAGTGAAATCAGTCTGTATATGCAGTAAAGCATGCTTGTTATACTTACTGTGGAACGTAAGGGGTTAATCCTCTGCATTGTGTAAAAAGGCTGTTTGATCCTGTCTTCTCTAATCCTCCCCTTCTTCCAGTACCCCACCCCCCTTATCTCCCGATAAGACATATCCTATGGAGTCACTCTACTCATGCTCAGTTTGGTGTGTATTGTTAGTGAGGTTTTTTTTTCCTAGGAGAGTGCATGTGATCAGCACAGGGCCAGTCAGCACTGTCCACTGACAGAGGTCAGGGGTTCTGCATCCTTCTAGAGCAGAAAGAAAACGCCTCCCACAAGCTTTAACCAGTGTTCAGCTGGACACTGATAGAAGTCACAAGACTGCTCTAACTGCTGATGAGAAACGGTATTTAGCAGTTTATATTTAAAATAATTGCATTTCCATGTTGTGTGTACTGTGGGAGATCAGATATAGTGTATGCAGGGTCATGTGTTAAGTAACACTTTAATGTTTTTTTAAAGTATAACTCCACCTTTGTGACAAGTATGGTACTGTAAACAGGATAAGAAATATTAAGTACATGTGAAATGTAAACTGCCTGTCTGTTCTGTTAAGCCTTGTTCAGTCTTGTGGCCTAACCCTTCCTGCCAAACAGCATAGCCAGGTCTTTCACACAGATCAGTTTTGCAGCAGAAGCGGAAGAAAAATGCATGCAAAATGCATCCCTTTAAATCCTTTGGAACTATTCACACTGATCTGTTGCATTTCAGTTGCGGTTTTAAAAGTTCTCCTTGCTGCATTTTTGGTGCATATTTGGTATATGTTAAAAAAAAGCACCAAATATGCACCTACCCATTGAAATGAATAGAAAATGCATAAAAAAACACACAATGCTTGCGATTTTAGTGCCTTTTTTGAGTGACATGTCCATTTTTCACAGCTGCAGGCAACCAGGAAACGCACTGGAAATGCTTCAAAAGCATCTTTCTGCCCTCCAATGGCAATGGTCACCAGGACAAAAAGAGAAAAGAGTTTAAAGTAAAAGCAAGGCGGCACAGTGGCTTAGTGGTTAGCACGTCTGCCTTGCAGTAAATGGGTCATGGGTTCGATTCCTGACCATTGTGCCTCCTGCATGGAGTTTGCATGTTCTCCCTGTGCTTGCATGGGTTTCCTCCGGGTGCTCCAGTTTCCTCCCACACTCCAAAGACATGCTGGTAGGTTAATTGGATCCTGTCTAAATTGGCCCTAGTATGTGTATGTATGAATGTGAGTTCAGGACCTTAGATTGTACACTTCTTGAGGGTTAGGGACTGATGTGAATGTTCTATATATATATATATATGTGTAAAGCACTGCATAAATTGACAGCACTATATAAGTACCTGAAATAAATAAATAGAAGTATAGGCAATATACATATATATAGTGCAGCGCTGTAATGTGATAAAATTAGTATAAATTCGTTCATAAAGTCTTTCTTGCAATAATAAAACCAAATATGTGCAGGCCTTCTCCTCATTAGGTGACTGGAATCAAATAGCAGAAATGCGCACTCACCGACCGCACATTTTAAATGCGCCTGTGTATGATATTATCCAGAAGACCAGCCAGGTATGCAGCTCCAGAAACCACACGGATCCTCCCTCTCCAACACTGATATCCGCCTTGGGTGTAGCAATACCTCCAGATCCAGAGGCCCTCTCGCCCCAAACGATAGGTAGACAGGGATCCCCCTTCTGGTTCCAGGTACCCCAAGAATGGAAGATGTAAATCTGCAACCCTCCAACTGGGTAGTCTCTCCTTCCCGGAATGCCTGAGTCACCCGCTGCCTCAGGAAGGCTCCAAGGTCCCGTCCTTTCCTAGTCTCGTCCACAGGCCATTCTTCACATAGTTTTAGAAATAGTTTTTCTAGTGAGGTCTAGTGATCCCTTGAAGTGTTCCAGCGGCTGGTTTTTCTGAGCGCTCGCTATACCCACAATTCATTAGAAGTATAGGCAAAACTTTTTTTTTTCATTTTGGATAGAGTAAGAGAGAGTTATAACCCCCATCCAGGGACAGACTGACCATTTGGAAACTCGGGCACTGCCCGAGGGCCCGGGGTTAGTAGGGAGCCCCATGAGATGCCCCTGGTACCTTTTTCATAGGCTTTTTTGAGTTTGGGCAAGGACACAGGGGCCCCATTATCCTTTATTGCCCAGGGGCCCCATGAGTTGTCAGTCCGCCCCTGCCCCCGTCAGATTTTTTTTGCCATCTATGTTTAATTGGGGAGATTTCCCTTCATTACCTGTTCCATAGCCAAACAGGAAGAGAGAGGAAATCCATGCAAATGAAGGGAATTCCTTGGGGACCCCCAGGTCACCAGAACTAGCGTCCCCATCGGAACATTTCCCCTCTTTTACTTTTCTGAGGACAACCCAAAATTTGGGCTTATCTTTTACTTTCAATAATAATGGACAGGACAAATATAGAGGGTGAATCTCCTTAATGGAGGGCACAGACAGCAACAAAAACCTGCCAAATGTTCTAATCCCTCTCCACTCTAAAATCTAAAACTAAAAAGAAAAGTTTTGCCTTTAGTTATATATTAAGGTTCGTATTTATGAAGCAGTGACCTCTTTAATAACTAGACATGTGAATGTGTGCATTTCCAGAAATTTGACACACTTGTGGGGGAGAGAGGGACTCAGCTGAGTGGAGGTCAGAAGCAGAGGATCGCCATTGCACGGGCTCTGGTCCGCAACCCCAAAATTCTCCTTCTGGATGAAGCCACTTCTGCCCTGGACACAGAGAGTGAAGCCAAGGTGCAGGCAGCCCTGGATAAGGTATTCAGTCACATCCTTTCTGTATTCTGCTCGGGCTCTTTCCTTTGGGAAGTCTTACATGCTCCACCATGCTCTGTTCAGCACTCTCCAATGCTTAAAGTGGAGTTCAAGTCTAACACCAACTAGTCCTAAAAATGCTTCCTCCCCCCTCCTCCTATCTATCTTGTCTACCCTGTGTAAAACAGTATCTGATTTAAAATCTCAAATAAAAAGTAATAAAAGTAATAATTCATAACAGCAAAAAAATATTTTGGCAATAATGCAAAATACTTGTCCTTTATCCTAGGCTAGAGAAGGCCGGACAACCATCGTCATAGCCCACCGCTTGTCCACAGTACGAAACGCTGACCTTATTGCTGGATTCAATGATGGCACCATTTGTGAAGAAGGAACTCATAGTGAGCTGATGAAGATATCTAAAGGAGTTTATTACAACCTGGTCACCATGCAAGTAAGTAGAAATTACTTCCCAAGATGCAATACATAGAATGCAGATAAAACCGTCAAAACCTTGAATGCAGGAGAATGACACGTCATACACTTTCCCTTGTGTGTTTTTCAGTGTCTAGCTTTTAGTTCCAAACAGGTGCGGACTGACCATTTGGAAACTCGGGCGCTTCCCGAGGGCCCGGGGTCAGTAGGGGGCCCCATGAGATGCCCCTGGTACCTTTTTCATAGGCTTTTTTGAGTTTGGCCAAGGACACAGGGGCCCCATGATCCCCTATTGCCCGGGGGCCCCATGAGGTGTCAGTCCGCCCCTGGTTCCAAACACAATGGGGGTTATTTACTAAAACTGGAGAATGCAAAATCTGGTGCAGTTCTGCATAGAAACCAATAAGCTTCCAGGTTTTATTGCTAAAGCTTAAATGAAGAAACTGAAGTTAGAAGCTGATTGGCTACCATGCACAGCTGCACCAGAGTCTGAGGGCACCAGTTTTAGTAAATGTACCCCAATGTATTAATGGAAGGGGCAGACATTAAAGTTTATGTAAACCCTAACAATGAACTTATTTGTTCCCTTTTGGTCTATCATTGAAAACATTTGCTATACCTGTTTGATAAATGCAAAAAAAACCGAACCTGTTGATCCTACCAGGAATCCAGTGCTGTCCTAGTCGCTGTGCAGTGCTGTCGACATCACACAAATATGCGGCCGCACAGAACTGGGCTTTTTTTCCATGGGGCCGCATATTTGCGTACCTGTCTTTGTGCTGGGAGCGTGCAGCACGGCGCACTTCCAGCAAAAAAGACCGCGGTGTCACTGAGAGCACCGGGTCCCGTTCTAACGATCGGGACCCGGGATTCCCGATTCCCGGTCACATGATCGCTGTGATAGCCTCTGATTGGTTATCACTGTGCAGCCCGGCCCCCTTGTTTTTCTTCTCTCTCTATGAATGGAGGAGAGAGATACATTGTATCTCTCTAACTCCTGGCATAGAGGGGAAAAAATGTTTGTAAAAAAAAAAAAGATAAATAAATAAATATTAAAACAAAAGAAAAAATAAAGAAAAGACACCTAGATCAAGGTTTGATCTACTTCAGTGCCAGGGTTAGTGTTTTGGTAAGGGTCAAAGGTCAAGGTCAAAAGGTCAGGGTTAAAGGTCAGGATTTAAAAAACAAATTTGGTATCAGTGTCAGTTAGTGTCAATGTCAGAGTGTTTTAGGTAAAAAAAAGACAAAAACAAAATGCGCACTATTGTTTCTGGACTGTAATACAGGTACAACCAACAAATAACATACACATATATGGTATTGCTGCAATTGTCAAGAGCTGGAAAATTTATTTTGGGTTGTTCTTTGGTGGTAGGTTATGATAGTAACAAGAAACACACAGCTAAATAAAAAAAAATAATTTTTTTTACTATTTTGGGCCAGTTTTCCTTTGATAATAAAAAAAAAAATCAGGAGATATCCATTACCATTTACCACCAAATGAAAGCCCAATTTATCTTGAAAAAAACGCGGTATAATTCACCTGGATGTACAGAGTAGTTGTGATGATATGTACAGTTTTACTATTACATATCAACAGTGCAAAATTGTGCTTAGGCATTTAGATTTGTTTTAGGCATGAAAGGGTTAAGCAATGTTATCAGTCCTGCCCAGTTACAGAACACTTCCCCCTAAATGATGAAGAAGATGAGAGGGGAAGGTGTCCCCATAGTACTGACACACTTGCTGCCCTTCAGTGATGTTGCTGTCACTCCATTGATTCAGTACATTAGGTGAGCGTTTTCACTTGAGAACAGGAAGTGTATATCTGGCAGGATCACTGTTAAAAAAAAAGGCAAAAAGCCCTGTTCACTGGTAAAACTGCAGCCAAACCACCTGGTTTTACCACTCCCTACCTGCACCTGTGAACAAAGTCTAAATGTGGCACGTTTGTGAAATACTGGACAGTTTTTATTTGTATCTGGTTCCAATAGCTGTGCCCGTACAATACTCACCCCTGCTCACTTGCCAGTGCCAACATCCTTTTCCCAGCTTCTTCTAGGTGTTGGGTCTTTGGCCACCTTGCTTGACTAGTGGGGAACGACGTAACTCCTGCTCATGCACACGGGAGCTCATTTGTTCTGGCAACGAGGTGTGCCAAGGATTTACACTGAGCAGCAGATGTGCATCTCACTGTACATTCTAAAGAAGGGGATCGTGAACAGGCAGGCACGTTTTATGTATTGCAGAAGAGGCGCTGTATACCGCGTGCTGCTATAGAGAGCCTGTCTGCTCATGTTCCTTCGTTATTCACTTTAGTTCTTCTTTAACATGACACTGGACTGAGGTGTCTGCAGAATCGCAGGGTATTGAGAGCTCAGATGGGCATATGGTTTAGCACCTTTATACACAAGGCTGCCCCTGCATAGGGAATGGAGTTCTTCCTTGTGTAAACTACGGCTTTCCTTTAATATTATAGGAAAAAATGTATTTGACGTTTATACTCATTTTGTTGAACAAGTACATACCATTCCGCAAGAAACCCTGAAATTAGTCATAGCAACTGGAGTCTGCTCATTTCTAATGTTTTTTAAATATTTATTTAACACATAAAGATGTTTAAAAACACGAAGTTTTTTTTCATTAGGCCTTCTTCTATTCCTCTTCCTTCTCTTCTCTCTCCTTTCCTGCCTCCCCTTTCCCTTTCCCTCTAAGTTTCTTCTCCCTCTTTTCCCCCATCTTTCTATTCTTCCTTTCCTCTCCATTCTACTCTCTCTCTCCTTTCCTGTCTCCCCTTTCTCTCACTCAGGTTCTCTTTCCTCTCCATTCCTCTCTCTTCTCCCATCCTTCTCTCCTTCCTTTTCTCCTCCTTCTCTTCTCTCTCTTTTCCTGCCTCTTCTTTCCTTTTCTCTTGCTCTCCGTCTCTTTCCTCTCCATCCCTCTCTTTTCTGCCATCTTTCTCTTCTTTCTTCCCTTGCTCTTTTGTTCTCTGCCTTATTTCTGCCTCCCTTGTCTATTTCTCTCAGGTTCTCTTTCCACTCCTTCCCTGTCTTTTCCCCATCTTTCTCTTTCTCTTTTCCTCTCCCTTCTCTTCTGTTTCTCCTTTCCAGCTTCTCCTTTCCCTTTCTCTCTCTCAGTTCTTTTTCCTCCCCATGCTTTCCTCTTTCTCTCTGTTCTTCCCTTTTCTCCCCTTTTACTCCCTTATACTTTCTCACTTTCTTCACCTCTTCACACCCAACCTCTTCATGCTCAACCTTTTCACCCTCAACCTCTTCATGCCCAACTTATTCATGCCCAACCTCTTCACGTCCAACGTTTTCACCCCCAACCTCTTCATGCCCAACTTCTTCATGCCCAACCTCTTCACACCCAACCTTTTCACCCCAACCTCTTCTCGCCCAACCTCTTCAAACCCAACCTTTTCACCCCAACCTCTTCACGCCCAAGCTCTTTATGCCCAATCTCTACATGTCCAAATTCTTCACACCCAACCTCTTCACGTCCAACTTCTTCACACCCAAACTCTTCATTCCCAACCAAGGGTGGACTGACAACTCATGGGGCCCCCGGGCAAAAGGGGATCATGGGGCCCCTGTGTCCTTGCCCAAACTCAAAAAAACCTATGAAAAAGGTACTAGGAGCATCTCATGGGGCCCCCTACTGACCCTGGGCCCTCGTGCAGAGCCCGAGTTTCCAAATGGTCAGTCCGCCCCTGTTCCCAACCTTTTTACACCCAAAATCTTTATGCCCAACCTCTTCACACCCAAATTCTTCACGCCCAATTTCCTCAAGTACAACCTCCTCACGCACAACCTCTTCACACCCAACCTCTTCATGTCTAACCTCTTCACGCCCAAACTTATTACACTCATACTCTGCACGCCCAAACTTATCACGCTCAAACTTTTTATGCACTATCCTCTTCACACCCAAATTTTTCATGCCCAACCTCGTCACGCCCAACCTCTTCACGCTCAACCTCTTTGCGCCCAAATTTATCATACTCAAACATTTCACGCCCAAACTTATCAAGCTCAAACTTTTTTATGCCCAACCTCTTCACACCCAAATTCTTCACACCCAACCTCTTCACGCCCAATCTCTGTCACATTGTAGCTTATTCACACATTTTTTAAGTTGCGTGCTGATGTCATTGGTGTCATTCTCAGACATTAGAAGCAGAGAAAGAAGAAGAAAATTCTTATGAGGAGATTGAAGAAGTCTACAAACCGAGTGATGGAAAAATAACTCGAAGGAAGTCCAGTCGGCACAGCAGCTTCAAGAAAACGTCTGTAAAGGAAGAAAAGAAGAAAACTGATGATGATGATGATAAAGAGGAGGTGAGCATCACGTGGCATTGATGTCAGCAATGTAAGGAGAGTTAATACCACCCAAGTCCAGCAGTGGAAAGAGGATGTTATAGGAGCAAGTTTAGTCGTAAGCAGGGGTGGACTGACCATTTGGGCACTCGGGCACTGCCCGAGGGCCCAGGGTCAGTAGAGGGCCCCATGAGATGCCCCTAGTACCTTTCATAGGCTTTTTTGGGTGTGGTTTGAGTGTGGGTGAGGACATAGGGGCCCCATGATTCCCTATTGCCAGTTGTCAGTCCGCCCCTGGTCGTAAGCTGTTTTCGGTTGGTCACATTTATCATATGTAGTCTAGAGTGCTTGGTCTAACACTAGATGAATTAGATGTCCTAGTTCTTCAAGGACAGGTCTGCAGCCATGTCTACTCTGGCCATGTATTCTTAATGCAGTATTAAACCCACAAGCAAACATTTTTTATTTTACAGCTTACCAATTGTTAGATGCGCTGGCTGCATTAGATTTCTTTTTTAAGGCTTTCTTTCCTTTATTTTCAACTGGTGATATGGCTAGTAAGTCTGTTGTTTTTCAAAACAGCAAGCTGCAGATGTAGCAGTTAAAGGGTTGAGACAAATTATTTACCACTGACAGTGCTGCGTACAATGCTCGGCTTTTATTTATGTAAAACCGTCATCCCTAATGGAAAAAATATCTGTTGCTGCAGCTGCTAAAAATGTGTTGCTGGAGTTTACCTTCAGTTTGTAAGTGTATCTAAATCTGCTAGTACACCCTTTCACACTGTTCTGTGCGGTTTGACTGCACTGCAGGAGCAGCACAGCTTACCTGTGGGTTTGGGGTGGGCTAGCTGCACTCTCCCAGAGAGTTGCATTATGTCCTGCAGTTTTGGTTCGCTTTCTGTAAGCACACCAAAGATGTAGCATGCAGGAGTTTTGGTGTGCTTTCAGACAGTGCACCAAAACCAAGGGACATAATGGAAAGTGCAGCTAACCCGCACCAAACCTGTGCGTAATCTAGGCTGCTCACATAGCGTGGTCAAACCGCACCAGCACAGTGTGAAAGGGCTGTAACAATCCCCGTTTCTATTGCTCCTTCATCCAGAGTGGAGGAGGTGTATTACTGGCCAGATCACCAGGTGAAAACAGAGAGGGAAAAAAGAAAACAAATGCAGCCATCACATCTAATGATTGGTAAGCTGCAATATATTACATTTTTGGTTTTGGGTTTAAGAAACCAGAAGAGGAGGCGGCAGATGCTGCAAGAAGGATGGCTAATGCAACCTCATCACCTAAATGTAACAAAAGTTGCTTACAGTACAAAATGTATTTACACTTTTGCAGCCAAATTGGGATAAGATCTGCTTTATATTTGTTCATGTCCCTATTCATATACCATAAAAATTTTTAAAAAAATTGCAGCTTATGCAGGCCATAGACGGGTTGAAAATCAGCCGTTTAAAAAAAAAAAAAACGAAAAATCAGTCGTTTGATCGTCCGATGTTACCACCAACGGTAAAAAAATTTACTGATTTTCGTCCCGTCTATGGCCGGCATTTAACCCCATAATTACTTCTGTCCCTTGCAGAGACAGGGGAGCACACAGGGGAGCAATACAGAAGAATAAAAGAAGAAGTAGAAGTAGAAGAAGAAGAATTCCAGTCCGCTATTATATTTTATATGAAAAATCTTCCAGTTGCAACAAATGTATCCATTTGTATCCATTTCGGATACAGATGTTTTTATTCGGATACAAATGAATACATTTGTTGTAACCGCAAAACTTTTTCATTTAAAATATAATAGCGGACTGGAATTCTTCTTCCTTCTTCTTCTTCCTTCTTCTTCTTCCTCCTTCTTCTTCTTCTTTTTCCTCCTCCTTCTTCTTCTTCCTCCTTCTTCCTTCTTCTTCTTCTTCCTTCTTCTTCTTCTTCCTTCTTCTTCTTCTTCCTTCTTCTTCTTCTTCCTCCTTCTTCTTCCTTCTTCTTCTTCCTCCTTCTTCTTCCTCCTTCTTCTTCTTTTTCTTCCTCCTTCTTCTTCTTCCTCCTTCTTCTTCTTCTTCATCATTGCCGGGAAAATTGGCCGATCGTCAAAATGGGCCGCAAATTTTCCAACATGCCCGATAAAAAAATGTGCAAAAAACCCGGAAAAAGGCCGACCAATTAGCCCATTAACGGTGCGAAATGCGGCCGATTTTCGACCCGTCTATGGCCGGCATTACCCTTTTTTAGATGTTCTATTCTGGATCCTCCAGCAAGGAAAAAGTCTAGGAAGTTCTTTGATTATGAGGGGGCTGGGCAGTTGTGTTTGTCATAATTAACCTGTACTGTGCAGGCAGATCTTCATTATCAATTGTAACTAGATTTTAACACTGTGGGGGGAGATTTACTAAAGCTGGTTTACTCTGAACCTGGTGCAGCTGTGCATGGTAGCCAATCAGCTTCTAACATCAGCTTGTTCAATTAAACTTTGACAGTAAAACCTGGAAGCTGATTGGTTTCTGTGCTGAAGTGTGCCTGATTTTGCACTCTCCAGCTTTAGTATATAGTTAGTCTGGCTGAAAAAAGACAAAAGTCCATCCAGTTCAGCCATTAAAAAAAAAATTACAATCCTACACCCACAGTTGATCCAGAGGAAGGCAAAAACCCAGCAAAGCATGATCCAATTTGCTCCTGCAGGGGAAAGAATTCCTTCCTGATCCCCCGAGAGGCAATCGGATATTCCCTGGATCAACTTTACCTATAAATGTTAGTATCCAGTTATATTCTGTGTATCTAGGAAACAATCCAGGACTTTTTTAAAGCAATCCAAGGAGCTGGCCAGAACCAACTCTTGAGGGAGTCTATTCCACATTTTCACAGCTCTTACTGTCTGTCTTAACAAAGGTATAGAGCAGGGGTGGGCAAACTTTTTGACTTGAGGGCCGCAATAGGTTCATATATTGGACCCGGGGGCCGGACCAAGAGTAGATGAATGATGTGTATGTGTCATCCATAGTAAGTATAGTAATATTCCCCCATAGTAAGCATAGTAATTAATCCCTCATATAGTAATTCATCCCCCATAGTAATTCATCCCCCCATAGTAATTCATCCCCCCTATAGTAATTCATCCCCCATAGTAATTCATCCCCCATATAGTAATTCATCCCCCATAGTAATTTATCCCCCATATAGTAATTCATCCCCCCTATAGTAATTCATCCCCCATATAGTAATTCATCCCCATATAGTAATTCATCCCCCATAGTAATTCATCCCCCATATAGTAATTAATCCCCCATAGTAATTCATCCCCCATAGTAATTCATCCCCCATAGTAATTAATCCCCCATATAGTAATTCATCTCCCATAGTAATTCATCCCCCATATAGTAATTCATCCCCCATAGTAATTCATCCCCCATATAGTAATTCATCCCCCCTATAGTAATTCATCCCCCATAGTAATTCATCCCCCATATAGTAATTCTTCCCCCATATTAAGTCCCCAAGTCCCCCCTGTGTCAATTCACTTACCTTTGCTCCGCGCGTTCTTCTCGCCGTGTTCCCGCACCGTTCCGGTGTAGCATGAAAATCTGTCTCCTATGAGGATCTGTCCCCCCCGACGTATCTGCGCATGTGCCAGTTTCAGGCATTAGCAGCCGATCGGCGATCTCCGGCACATGCGCACATACGTTGAGGGGGACAGATCCTCATAGGAGACAGATTTTCATGCTACACCGGTCTTCAGGGCGGACTGTGAGAGGAGCCTAGTGGGAGCCTAGCTCCGCGGGCCGGATTAAAAGGTCCGCCGGGCCGTATACGGCCCGCGGGCCGTAGTTTGCCCATTGCTGGTATAGAGGATGGGCTTTATTTGCATTGTATGTTAAAGCGGAGCTACAGTCATTTTTGTAAAAATTTAAAATCAACAGCTTCAAAAACTTTAGCTGCTAACTTTTAATAAACAGACCCTTACCTGTCCCCGGATCCAGTGGTGTGCTCACCTGACAGGGCGGCAGGTATCGTCTTCATTCCCTGGCACCAGCATCTTAGTGCAGGCACCCAGCTGTGACATCTCATGGCTTGACAGCCGGATGTCCATTGCGCATGTGTGAGCCGCGCTGCGCACTGTGTCTGTGATCACTGAGTCTCTTGGGACCTGTGCTGTGTTCCAGAAGACTGCGGAGAGGGAGAAGGAGCACTTCCGCTCGAATCGCCTAGGTCAGTGGTCGGCAAGCCGCGGCTCGCGAGCCACATGCGGCTCTTTACACGCTTTAATGCGGCTCTTGTGTGCCGGGCGCCCGCTCTCCTCCCTCCTCTCGGGCGGCAGGGACTCTGCAGCGTGATCCAAAAAAAAACAGCAAGGGCAGCGCGCTCAAATGCAATGATTGGCCAGTCTCGCTGCCACTCACATCCTGATAGCCAGTGATTGGCTGTCAGGATGTGTGTAGGCGGGGCAGCGTGACGAACGTGAGAGGAGCTAGGCTCCTCTCACAGTCCGCCCTGAAGACCTGAACGGCGCGGGAGCACGGCGAGAGGAACGCGCGGAGCAAAGGTAAGTGAATTGACACAGGGGGGACTTGGCTTACTACTTGCTACTTACTACTACTATATGAGGGATGAATTAATATGGGGGATGAATTACTATAGGGGGGATGAATTACTATGGGGGATGAATTACTATAGGGGGGATGAATTACTATGGGGGATGAATTACTATGGGGGATGAATTACTATGGGGGATGAATTACTATGGGGCATGAATTACTATATGGGGGATGAATTACTATATGGGGGATGAATTACTATGGGGGATGAATTACTATGGGGGATGAATTACTATAGGGGGGATGAATTACTATGGGGGATGAATTACTATGGGGGATGAATTACTATATGGGGGATGGATTACTATGGGGGATGAATTACTATAGGGGGGATGAATTACTATGGGGGATGAATTACTATGGGGCATGAATTACTATATGGGGGATGAATTACTATGGGGGATGAATTACTATATGGGGGATGAATTACTATGGGGGATGAATTACTATAGGGGGGATGAATTACTATAGGGGGGATGAATTACTATGGGGGATGAATTACTATGGGGGATGAATTACTATGGGGGATGAATTACTATATGGGGGATGAATTACTATGGGGGATGAATTACTATGGGGGATGAATTACTATATGGGGGATGAATTACTATATGGGGGATGAATTACTATGGGGGATGAATTACTATGGGGGATAAATTACTATATGGGGGATGAATTACTATGGGGGATGAATTACTATATGGGGGATGAATTACTATATGGGGGATGAATTACTATGGGGGATGAATTACTATGGGGGATGAATTACTATGGGGGATGAATTACTATGGGGGATGAATTACTATATGGGGGATTAATTACTATATGGGATGAATTACTATGGGGGATGAATTACTATATGGGGGATGAATTACTATAAAAACTTATTGAAACTAAAAACAGTGTACCATCCTATGTATTTTCAGTTTTAAAAATGTGGCTCTCAAAATAAATTTCAACCGTGGTTTTGGCGAGATTTGGCTCAGTTGAAAAAAAAGGTTGCCCACCACTGGCCTAGGTGATCCGAGCAGAAGTGGGATCGGGTACCTGTCAAAATCAGGCACCCTCCCAAGAAGACTGCCAAATGTGAAAGAGGAGGGGGGGAAAGGAGGCCTTAAAGCGGAACTTCCCCTTTTGGGTGGAGTTCAGTTTTAACGAGGACAGACTTGGGACAGGCTCACTGTAACATTGCTCAAAAAACCTTCCAGTCAGCCACGACACCTCCTCATGGGAAACATTTACAAGGTAAGAAATATTTTTTAAAAATGGGCATGCTGTGTGCATGGGAACGCATGATTAACATATAGTGGGGTTTACACAAATTTGACTGCAATAGCAGAAATACACTTTAAGCTGGCCATACAAATGTTGTCTAGTTCTTGATACACTGGCTGGAATTCCAGCTGTGGGTGGCCCTCTGTTGCACTCACCTGCCCCACATCCTTTGACCTGAAAAATCGCTGGGCAGAAAGTAGTAGGCTGAACAGCAGCTTCATCCAGCCAGATGCAGTCACTGTTTGGGTATTCTGAAAGGCCTGGGTGGTGTCTGTCCAAATACAATAGCCATCAGCAGTATATTTTTGCATGGTTGGAAGAAACAATTCTTCAGCATGTGGGACTGAAGGGGAGAAATGTTAGTGCATGGCCAGCTTTTCCTCTCTGACGGATGGTGAGTCTGAACTTTGCAATGTCAGATGCCTGCACTGTGGTTCCATTTGCAAATGTTACAGTATTACAGGGCAAAGTAGTGACATAGGGGCTGATGGGAGAAACCATTAAATGCAGCAGGGGACCAGGCATCTGACAACCAGAAATAGATGTGAAAATTCGGTCACAGACTTTATCCCTCAAAGACAGGGGAGTTAAACCCCCCCATCTGTATTAGAGGTAGGCGTTCAGAAGCTTTTACATAAATGTTTTGTGGCAAAATTGCTTTAAAGTGATAAAGTTATCTATTAGATATACATGAAGTGGGAGATGGAGACAAAAATTCTCTCCATATCCTTGTGAGCAAGGTTTTCCTGATACCACACCCCTAATTGGAAATGTAGTAAATGAGACCCTAACCAGAAAAACGAATGGGGCTTTAAGGGTACCAAACCGTATGAATCAATATCAATTGTACAAAAAATATATGAACAAATCAGAAAAAAGAATTGAACACCTTTTATTAGGTTAAAAAATAGCCCAGCATCAGGTGGAACATGACCATCAAACACATAAAGTATAATAAAATGTAAATATTCAAATGAACGGAACTACAATGAGTAGCCCAGCTACAATAATTGCTGCTGATGTCCAAGACGTAGAAAGAGCGTCATAGGTATCAGTTACACATCATTAACCACCTCAATACCGGGCATTATACCCCCTTCCTGCCCAGGCCAATTTTCAGCTTTCAGCGCTGTCGCACTTTGATTGACAATTGCGCGGTCATGCAACACTGCACCCATATGAAATGTTTATCATTTTTTTTTCACACAAATAGAGCTTTCTTTTTGCTGGTATTTAATCACCACTGAGTTTATTTTTTGATAAAATAAAACAAAAAACACCTAAAACTTTTGAAGAAAAACGCACTTTTCTTTGTTTCTGTTATACAATTTTGCATATTATTTGCCCCTGCTGCTGCCAGTCAAAACCAGTGAAGAGGGAGCAGGGCTGGGCAGAGCTGTGTGTCTCTATGGACACACGCAGCATGTTATAACTGGATACTAACATTTATAGGTAAAGTTGATCCAGGGAATATCCGATTGCCTCTCGGGGGATCAGGAAGGAATTTTTCCCCTGCAGGAGCAAATTGGTTTGCTGGTTTTTTTGCCTTCCTCTTGATCAACTGTGGGTGTAAGATTATAACTTGTTTTTTTTTTAATGGTTGAACTGGCTGGACATTTGTGTTTTTTTCAGCCAGACTAACTATGTAATGCTTCTGATAACTGATCTTATTTTGCCTAAACTTTAGATTGCTTAATGCAGCTTGATAGTAACTTTTCAAGTATGGCAAGAATGTCAGTATAATGACAACATATATATTTTTTTTTTCAGGCTGAAAAACTTCCACCGGTATCGTTCTTCAAGATTATGAAGCTGAACAAACCCGAATGGCCTTACTTTGTGGTGGGAATAATTTGTGCCACTATCAACGGAGGCACCCAGCCAGCGTTTGCCATTATATTCTCCAAAATTATTGGGGTGTGTACAGATTTTAATATTTTAAATCATTAAATCTTTTTTTATGAATTATTCAAAGTAGGTTTAGTTTGTTTAATCAGCTGCTAGGTATTTTTAGTATTAAAGCAGAACCAGAGTGATTTGAACCCCCCAATGTACATAGACAATTCATCTGCGTTACAGTGCACTCTGCATTGTGGGGAAAAAAATCCAGCAGGAGTGACTTTTCCTGCCAATATGGAAAAAGCGCAGCATAACTAAGATGTGTATAGTCCAATATAAATGTTCAAAAAAAAATATAAAAATATATTTTAAATAAAGAAAACAAACGCATGTAAATGCATCAGACAATTATAGAGATACAGTTGCAAGAAAAAGTATGTGAACCCCTTGGGATTATGTGGAGTTTTGCATGAATTGGGCATAAAATGTGCTCTGAACGTCATCTAAGTCACAACAATAGAAGAACACAGTCTGCTGAACATAATACTACACAAACATTAGATGTTATGCAATTAAACCATGGCAACATCTAATGTTTGTGTAGTATTATGTTCAGCAGACTGTGTTCTTCTATTGTTGTGACTTAGATGACGTTCAGAGCACATTTTATGCCCAATTCATGCAAAACTCCACGTAATCCCAAGGGGTTCACATACTTTTTCTTGCAACTGTATAACTGATGATATGAATAGATAAAGTGCAATGACTGCCCAATATAAAATGTGGTATGATATATATTTGGGTTAGCGCAGAGATTTCCATTTGTTTGGTTTGTAATGACTTTCACTGTGTTGGGGCTGATGGTGAATGAATGGGATGCCTTAGCTTAGCGCACCACAACGTGTGACAAAGCACATTATGGTGCATGCATTTCCGCAGCATTCTACGGTGTGAGGACCTTTAGCCCGGGTTCACATTCATGCGGTTCGGTACATCGCATGTGATTCGCACAGGAACCGCACCGCATTCCTGTGCAAAATGCAAGTGTACAATCCAAACGCACACGTTCCTGCGTTAAAAATGGCTGTGTGCATAAGTGGGTCCTGCAGTGACCGTCTGCTGAAACCAAACAGAATCAGCAAGGGAGAATGTCACCAGCACACCGAGGATCACCAATATGGGCCCAAAGGTTTTAATAAACGATCACATAGTTACAGCAAGGCAACGTTTCGGAGTCTCGCAGGACCCCTTCATCAGGCATGTGACTCCGAAACATTGCCTTGCTGTAACTATGTGATCGTTTATTAAAACTTTTGGACCCATATTGGTGATCCTCGCTGTGCTGGTGACTTTCTCCTTTGCATTCCTGTGCAAATCACATGCGATTTGTGTGCAGTGTGATCGGAGCCATACATTTTGTATGGCTCTAATCGCAGCGCACCAGCACCAAAAACGTGCAGGACCCTTTTTTAGGCCCGCACTAGAATCGGATCACATGGGTATTCACACCTATGCAATCTGATTCTGCACATCGCACCACATTTTGTGGACCAATTTTAGGGGTGTTGTTAACATACACACACGCATCGGTTCGCATGAACGGGGTGCAATTCTGATGCGGTACGGGATTCGCACAGAAAACACTGCGAATTCTGCACCGCATCAGTGTGAACCCAGGCTTAGGGCCCATTCCCACCAGGAAGAACTGTGCCACAGCACAAGGGTGAGTGCATTGGTTGAGTTGTGATGCATTTTCCAGGTTATTCAAAATGAATACACTGTAAGACACCTCAACGCACATACACTGAGGACATGCTGCCCTTTGTACTGCCCCGCAATGCACACCATTGTGGCGCTCTAGGAGCATTCTGGTAGCGCATTGGAGCACCATTCAAAATGAATTAGCACAGCACACCAACATGAGCATGCTGCGTTTTGGTGACGCGTTCATTTTACTACATGTTACTGCAAAGCGCTGTGTGAATGAGCTTTACATGATCTTTTTCTATACATGTGTAAGTGATTCGCTTCAAGTGTTACTAAACCCACAACCATAAAATCAGTCTGTATATGCAGTAAAGCATGCTTGTTATACTCACTGTGGCACCAAAGGGGTTAATTCTCTGCATTGTGTAAAAAGGCTGTTTGATCCTGTCTTCTCTGATCCTCCCCTTCTTCTACTGTCCACAATCCATCTGCTGATAGCTCTAGGAGTCACTCTGCACATGCGCAGTTTAGTATGTATTGCTAGAGTTTTTGTTTTCTTTGAGAGGCTGCAAACATCAAACGTTTTTTGTTTCTAACACTTTGTAAAGAAAGCTTTGCTTGCACAGTGGCCTCTCTTCTAGCTATTAAAGTGTTACTAAACCCACAACAGTAAAATCAGTCTGTATATGCAGTAAAGCATGCTTGTTATACTCACTGTGGAACCTAAGGGGTTAATCAAACAAATATCTAAAAAGAAGCGAGCGCTAGATCTATATAGTGGAGCAGCTTAGCATAAAAGGGTAAAACCTCAGAAAACCTCTTGGAAAAACATCAATATGTAAAACAAACATGCAGCGCTCCTAAATGGTATGTAACAAACAACATAGAAAACAAATATATATTACTCCCAGGTTAACATATATGCTTATATGTATGCAAAATGGTGCATGACGCACATAGCTTTAAAACGCCGTGCGTAGATAAGTTCATAGAAGCGTGAAGATGGGTGACAGTCTGTTTCTAGTGAACATCAAACATTCGTGATATCAAATGGTGAGGAAATGAGAATATTATGCACTAACCAGATAGCGCTATATAAAACGCATGTAGATGATGAGATCATCTAGGTGTGAGCATCTGGACCCAGGTGTTCTGATTATGGCAACATCTATCACAGCATTTCCACAGGATTTCCAAATGGCAGAGCTCTGATTGAAGACCACCAGAGGGAGCCAGCAACCAGGATCTCTTCAGACCAGGTATCCCAAGGCGTATAGTATGTTCACCGACCACCAGAGGGAGAAAGAGCTCAGGAGAATATCCAATAATATCCTTAGGGAAAATTGGCTCAAGCAAAAAAGAGCCAAAGTACAAAAATATCTAAGTGCAGCATTACTTTATTCAAAGATGCAGAGAAAGGATAAAATATACAACTCACATGATATGAAAAAGCCCATTGGCCAGACAAAATAGGTCCACGTGGTTAAAAGGTCACTGAGGGCAGCCTTCTGTTACAAGATAAGTGGGTTGTTGGATCCTAATAGTTTTCAGGTCTATTATTACTTGTTTTGTGTCTTTTGGAAAGGCCGGTGTATTAGCTACCAATGGCTG
This sequence comes from Staurois parvus, assembly GCF_062004578.1. Classification (NCBI taxonomy): domain Eukaryota; kingdom Metazoa; phylum Chordata; class Amphibia; order Anura; family Ranidae; genus Staurois; species Staurois parvus. The sequence continues at coordinate 1,884,108 of NW_028317847.1, forward strand.
CAGGAAAAAATCAATGTATTGTCCTATTCGTGAGGTCAATGAGCCTATGCCACTTATTATTGGTCTACCTGGAGGTTTGGCTGGGTTCTTGTGTATCTTTGGTAAGCTGTAAAAAACCGGTAACCTCGGTGCTATAGGACACAGGTAATCCTTCTCCTTTTTATTCAAAATTCCTGTTTCATACCCTCTAGTGATTCGATCAGCAGACAAGGGTGGAGGAGTGGTTATTTTGGACAAAAAAGATTACCTCACGCAGGCATATGATATCCTGAATGATGATACCACTTATAAAATATTACTAAGTAACCCTCTCATACCCTACAAAAAGGAGCTTAAAAGTCTTCTAAAAAGAGGGTATGAAACAGGAATTTTGAATAAAAAGGAGAAGGATTACCTGTGTCCTATAGCACCGAGGTTACCGGTTTTTTACAGCTTACCAAAGATACACAAGAACCCAGCCAAACCTCCAGGTAGACCAATAATAAGTGGCATAGGCTCATTGACCTCACGAATAGGACAATACATTGATTTTTTCCTGCAGCCATTGGTAGCTAATACACCGGCCTTTCCAAAAGACACAAAACAAGTAATAATAGACCTGAAAACTATTAGGATCCAACAACCCACTTATCTTGTAACAGAAGGCTGCCCTCAGTGACCTTTTAACCACGTGGACCTATTTTGTCTGGCCAATGGGCTTTTTCATATCATGTGAGTTGTATATTTTATCCTTTCTCTGCATCTTTGAATAAAGTAATGCTGCACTTAGATATTTTTGTACTTTGGCTCTTTTTTGCTTGAGCCAATTTTCCCTAAGGATATTATTGGATATTCTCCTGAGCTCTTTCTCCCTCTGGTGGTCGGTGAACATACTATACGCCTTGGGATACCTGGTCTGAAGAGATCCTGGTTGCTGGCTCCCTCTGGTGGTCTTCAATCAGAGCTCTGCCATTTGGAAATCCTGTGGAAATGCTGTGATAGATGTTGCCATAATCAGAACACCTGGGTCCAGATGCTCACACCTAGATGATCTCATCATCTACATGCGTTTTATATAGCGCTATCTGGTTAGTGCATAATATTCTCATTTCCTCACCATTTGATATCACGAATGTTTGATGTTCACTAGAAACAGACTGTCACCCATCTTCACGCTTCTATGAACTTATCTACGCACGGCGTTTTAAAGCTATGTGCGTCATGCACCATTTTGCATACATATAAGCATATATGTTAAACTGGGAGTAATATATATTTGTTTTCTATGTTGTTTGTTTCATACCATTTAGGAGCGCTGCATGTTTGTTTTACATAAGGGGTTAATCCTCTGCATTGTGAAAAAAGGTGGTTTGATCCTGTCTTCTCTGATCCTCCCCTTCTTCTACTGTCCCCAATATATCTCCTGATAGAACAGAGCCTTGGAGGCAAGTTACACATGCTCAGTTTAGTGTGTATTGCTAGAGAATTTTTTTTTTCTTGGGAGAGTGCATTTAATCAGCACAGGGCCAATCAGTGCTGCCCAGACAGAGGCAGGGGTCCTGCAGCCTCATAGGAGAGAATGAAAACTTCTCTTACAAGCTTTAACCAGTGCTCTGCTGGACACTGATAGAAGTCACAAGACTGCTATATACTGCTGATGAGAAAAGGTATTTAGCAGTTTATATTTGCTAAAATAATTGCATTTCAACGTTGTGTGTACTGTGGGAGACCAGATATAGTGAATGCAGGGTCCGGGGAGACCAGATATAGTGAATGCAGGGTCCGGGGAGACCAGATATAGCGAATGCAGGGTGTGGGGAGACCAGATATAGTGAATGCAGGGTCCTGGTAGACCAGATATAGTGAATGCAGGGTCCGGGGAGACCAGCTTTAGTAAATGCAGGGTCCGGGGAGACCGGATATAGTGAATGCAGGGTCCGGGGAGACCAGATATAGTGAATGCAGGGTCCTGGGAGACCAGATATAGTGAATGCAGGGTCCGGGGAGACCAGATATAGTGAATGCAGGGTCCTGGGAGACCAGATATAGTGAATGCAGGGTCCGGGGAGACCAGATATAGTGAATGCAGGGTCCTGGGAGACCAGATATAGTGAATGCAGGGTCCGGGGAGACCAGATATAGTGAATGCAGGGTCCTGGTAGACCAGATATAGTGAATGCAGGGTCCGGGGAGACCGGATATAGTAAATGCAGGGTCCGGGTAGACCAGATATAGTGAATGCAGGGTCCTGGTAGACCAGATATAGTGAATGCAGGGTCCTGGTAGACCAGATATAGTGAATGCAGGGTCCTGGTAGACCGGATATAGTAAATGCAGGGTCCTGGTAGACTGGATATAGTGAATGTAGGGTCCGGGGAGACCAGATATAGTGAATGCAGGGTCTGGGGAGACCAGATATAGTGAATGCAGGGTCTGGGGAGACCAGATATAGTGAATGCGGGGTCCTGGGAGACCAGGTACAGTGAATGCAGGGTCCGGGGAGACCAGATATAGTGAATGCAGGGTCGGGGGGTTTAGTAACATTTTAAGGTCTCATACACACGGGCATTAGAATTAATGCTGGATTTTTTTCTGTCGGAGGTTGGCAGAAAAATGACTCTACTGATGTGTATGTTGCATTCACACCTAAGTGTATTGAGAATGTGCACAAAATCACACCACGTTGGTGCGCATTTTGTGCACGTTATTGTGTTGCATGCATAGTCAGCCCATTGAATGGCCAACAAACATGGCAAAGTAGCTCTTGTGGCTTTTTGTCACGTTGAACCTCACACTTGTTTAACTGCACATTTTGCAGAGTTTGTGGCATGTTTGTCTGAGCAGAAAAACGGGTGTCTGCTTGCCGCGTTTGGGTTTCCAGTAAAAATGAATGACATTGCAAATGCGACATGCGTTTTTCATGTGTTTAGTAAACGTATGCAAAAACATGCGATTTTGCACAAGTTTACGAAATAGTCAGGTGTGAATGGAGCCTAAACACATTCTACTGGCCTGAAAATTCATTTATTCTGGACACACATTGGAATACATTTATGCTCACATGCGCACATTCATGCGTGTAAATTATGCTCGTAAGCTACTCTCTAAACGCAGCTTTGGTGCATTTTTTTCTTTTTATGACTCTAAACATTGCTCTTAAAATATTTTTATCTAACTGTGTAAACATTTTTTGCAGGTATTTGCACTTCAAGATCCTGACGAAGTGAGATCCAGAAGCAACCTGTATTGCCTGCTGTTCCTGGCACTTGGCGGCGTTTCCTTTATCACGTTTTTCCTTCAGGTAAATACAGCATGCATCTCCTGACCCCTGATGGGAGGCCACTGTACAATACAGGACGGTGTTGGAAACTAGCAGCAGTCTAGAATGACACCCCGGTCACATCGTGTGCGACTTGGCATGCGATTTGCATGCCATGTGACTTGCAAATCGTATGCCAAGTCTCACCCTATTGTCCGCAATTACAGCAGTCATATCGAGGCGGTTCTGACTTGGCCGGAGCCGCACCGATTTCTAAAGTAGCGCATGCACTACTTTTGTTGCGATTTGCATAGATATCTGTGTTAGATGTCTTGCAAATCGCACCTGAAATCGGCAGGTCATCCGATTTTGAAATCATGCGACTTCACTGTAAGTCGCACAATGTCAAAGTCAGGCTTGATGTGACCAGCAGGTAAGGATGACCTCAGACATGTTTAGATCCTGGTCCAAACCTACCTGATATATCCCACCAGAGCCAATCATTAGAGGATGATACATTCCCCTTCCTGCAGCTACATGTATATCCAGCCCTTGTATATGTGCAGCTGCTGGGCAGGGAATGCCTGGGCTGCTTATGATTGGCTCTGTGAGAGCTTCCTGGAGGGATAGTTAAGTTGGGTCCCAACTAGGAGTCCACATACCTGAGCTCATCCAAAGTCTTGATAGATGTTTGAAAAAGCAGGCCATACATGGGTTGAATTCTGAACTAATTTTCTTTAAAAAAAATCGGAACTTTCGTGGATTTTGTAATCCGATGGCACCACAATTGATTTCAATATTCGATCAACCAAGCCTTCAATTTCACATGTTGCTACAGAAAAGAATTTTTGTGGCCAAGAATTTTCTTATCTTTCCAGGTCACAGTTCGGCTCCTTTTTGATTACATTTCTCACACGATTCTCCCATCATTGATCAGAAATTCATTTGTTTTTCAAAAAATTTCCAACATGCCTGATCACTCATATTCAATGGTCACATGAATATGAAACAAAAACCCAATTTTCACGTGGGAAAAGTGGGTTTCTGTGACCCACTAATGGTGCGAAATTCAAATGAAAGTTCTTAGAAAAGATTTTCAAAAGAAAATTCTTTCAGAATTCGATCCATGTATGGCTGGCTTTACATCTATAGCTGGACTAAGGCTGGCCGTACATTATACAATTTTCTTGAAAATTTAGTTTTAGATTTACCAAAAACCATATAATATGAGGTCAAACCTAAACAACACTTTCACAGTTACATAGTTAGTCTGGCTGAAAAAAGACAAAAGTCCATCCAGTTCGACCATAACAAAAAAAAAAAAAGTTATAATCCTATTCCCACAGTTGATCCAGAGGAAGACAAAAAACCCAGCAAAGCATGATCCAATTTGCTCCTGCAGGGGAAAAAACTCCTTCCTGATCAATCAGCAATCGGATATTCCCTGAATCAACTTTACCTATAAATGTTAGTCCAGTTATATTCTGTGTATCTAGGAAAGAATACAGGACTTTTTTAAAGCAATCCACTGAGCTGGTCAGAACCAACTCTTGAGGGAGTCTATTCCACATTTTCACAACTCTCACTGTGAAGAACCCTTTCCATGTTTGGAGATTACATTTCTTTTCCTCCAGACATAACTTTCAATTGTATCCAATTAGGCAGGCCCTTGCAGTACATAGTTGATGGTAAATCTAAAGGAAATTGGACATAAAAATGTAAGCAAATTGTATAGTGTATGGCCAGCCTTCAAGTGGTTGTAAATCCTTACATATACCCAGTGGTCTCAAGAGATTTGGGTAAAGCAAATCCTCCTGCATAAGTTGTACTTGTTTATCTGTTGCACACTCTCTCCTCTACAGCTGTTCAAAATGCAGAATTTACACAGCTTCTCTGAGCTTTCAGAAAGCAGGGGGCAGGGAGTTGATATTACACTCTACAGAGCTCAGTGAGGAGAGAGTATGGCTAGCTTTAGGAACTGAGTGCATTTCTGCAGATCAGTAGGTATTTTTCTGTACTTGCAGGGACTTTAACCCTTTCGCTGCCTGGTCTGTACGATGTAGCAAGGGGTTTTATACACAATCCAGTGACTGCAGCCACCGGGACTGTGTATAAAAGTGACAAGCAGACTCCTGACTGTTAGTTGGAAGCCATTGGGCGGCTGTGCTGCAGCCCAAATGTTGCAAATACAGTTCTGGCAGCAAAAGGGTTAATAGAATAAACCATGGGGAAACTTACAAATTTGACAGAATGATGTTAAATAAGTGATGGCAAGAAAAAAAATGTTCGGGTGAATGATTTTTCAGAATTTCCCTCTGAACATTTAAACAAAAATCTAATTGTTTATGGCCAGCTTTAGCCAAGGGCCCCATCAAGGGTTTCTTATGGGGCCCCATGATGTGTTGTTATGCCTCTGGAGTTATGCTGATCACAGGTGATGTAAATATGTATGTTGACCAATGGACCTCTGTATACTGGGGATGAGGGACACTGAAACTCTCCCAGTGCCAGGTATTTCTATATGTGCACCTGGATTGTTCTAACTGTCACTGTGCTACTTGTAAAGATAAAGGCAGTTACATACAGACTACATAACTTACTTCTCCCCATTGCAGGGTTTTACATTTGGGAAAGCGGGAGAGATTCTGACAATGAGACTCAGGCTGATGACCTTCAAAGCTATGTTAAGACAGGTAATGGAATGTTCTTTTTATTTTTTCTAAAAACATTGACAGGTCTGTTCTTTTGAAAAACAACAATGTATCACCAGTCTATTGTTACTTGCCTGTCTAGTAACTGCTATTGAACTGTCAGTCCCCGAAAAACAAAAGGATTTATTTCATTTTGCAATTTTGCTTTGGAGATGGAAAAAAATATATATATACCGTATATATACACTACAGCCCCCTTCAGATTATTCAGTGGGTTATTGCAAAGCATTTATGTGTATTAGGGTGGGCTGTGTTAAAGCAACTCATTCATTTTGATGGCCAGCACGCCTTAAAAGGTAAGTTCACCTTTCGTAACATGTTACTGTAGCACTGGCCCCTGCACCCCCCTCCCCAGGGGAAAAAATCCTTCCTGATCCCCCGAGAGGCATATATTATTATTATATTATTATACAGTATTTATATAGCGCCAAAGGGTATGCTCAGCACTGTACAGTAGCAAGGGGGACAGAACATGAGACAAGACAGTAACAATACAATACACGAGGGGTTTGAGGGCCCTGCTCTTTCAATCTAGGAGGGAGGGGAAGGTGGTACAGGAGGAGATGGCTGTGGGGGATGGAGTGGCGGGAGGAGTGGAAGAGGTTAGTTGTTAGGTGAGGTCAGGTGTTAGGTGAGGGTGGGGTAGGCTTCCCTGAAGAGGAGGGTTTTCAAGGTGCGCCTGAAGGTGAGGAGGGTAGGTGACAGTCTGATGGATTGGGGTAGGGAGTTCCAGAGGATGGGGGAAGTCCTGGAGAAGTCCTCCAATCGGCGTGGGAGGAGGATACCAGGGAGCTAGAGAGCAGGAGGTCCTGTGAGGAGCGGAGGGCACGGGTAGGGTGGTATCTGGGTATCAGGTCAGTTATGTAGTTCAGGGCGGCATTGTGAATGGCTTTGTAGGTCAGAGTTAGCAGCTTGAACTTGATGCGTTGGGCAATCGGGAGCCAATGAAGGGATTGGCAGAGGGGGGAGGCAGATGTGGAGCGCTTGGTGAGGTGGATGAGTCTGGCCGCTGAGTTTAGGATCGACTGGAGTGGGGATATCGTTCGTTTGGGTAGGCCAGTGAGAAGGGAGTTGCAATAGTCCAGGCGTGAGATGATGAGGGATGTACGAGTTGTTTGGTGGTGTCTGGGGTGAGGAATGTGCGTATTTTGGAGATGTTGTGGAGGTGGAGCCTGCAAGATCTAGATATAGCAGCCAGCTTGGCTCAAACAACCTATACAAAGTAACAGGGAACATTGGCTTTGGCTTTAACTTATTCTGCTGGTTCTATGATATTTTTCTCTTCGTTCATTCTTTAAAGGGTACCTCCACTTTAATGGAAAAAAAATGTAGCAAGTAAAATTATTTAACATATACAATTGCTACACAACCCATATTGTAATTGTGTTATTAAAAATCTGCAATTCTGTAATTTGCTGTAAAATTGCAATATGGCATTCAGGAACTGTTCTGTACACAGATGGTGTAAGGAATGCCCCCCGAACATTTTATACTTGTGTGATTGGCTCACTGATTTTCCCAAAGGTCTGCACTAAGATACAAGTCAGATTTTAGGCATCCTCTGGAACAAAAATTTTATTTTTAGTGAGATACTCCCAAAGAGTTAAGCACTTCTAAAAAGATGTAGACCCTGCAACTTTCCTCATTAGAATCCTGCAAGTGTATCAGCTGTTCAGTAATGAAGAAGTCACTCCCATTCAGAATCATTCTGCAAAAGACATAGAAGTTCCAACAGCTTTTTCTTCAAAGGAGAAACAGGTAGGAATCAGCTTCAAAGTTTGGTAAAATCCCTGCAATGTACATATTTTCACCACACAGGTGGAGTTATTCTTTAACTCATCACCGTTTTTATATTTCTTCCACAAAAAATTCATTTTAAAATATAGCAGAGATATGTTGCTGAATACACATTGTTTTATCCTTAATGTGACTGTTTTATATGCATTCTTGTATAACCAATGTTTGTATATTAACACATTTTGCTGTTCTTTAAACCCATGTTGTTGTTTCCTCCACACCATGCAGTGTTTGATTTGGCTTTGTGTGTATTGTTACATTGCAGGAAATTGGATGGTTTGATGACAAAAAGAACAGCACCGGTGCCTTAACCACAAGACTGGCTACAGATGCCTCCCAAGTACATGGGGTGGGTTATTCTGCATTGTGCCCCTTTTTTCACCTTTGCTGGAACTAATAATATAATAATATAAATTAGTAATAGACAAAAAATAGAAGTATATTTTATTTACTGCTCACATACACTCACCGGCCACTTTATTAGGTCCACCTTGCTAGTGCCCAGAACATATCCCCCCACTATTACACCACCAGCCTGAACCATTGATACAAGGCAAGATGGATCCATGCTTTCATGTTGTTTACACCAAATTCTGACCCTACCATCTGAATGTCGCAGCAACCAGTCTGCCCATTCTCCTCTGACCTCTGACATCAACCAGGCATTCTTATCCACACAACTGCCGCTCACTGGATATTTTCTCTTTACGGAGCATTCTCTGTAAACCCTAGAGATGGTTGTGCATGAAAATCCTAGTAGATCATCAGTTTTTGAAATACTCATACCAGCCAGTCTGGCACCAACAATCAAGTTACTTAAATCCCCTTACTTCCCCATTCTGATGCTCAGTTTGAACTTCAGCAAGTCGTCTAGATGCCTAAATGCATTGAGTTGCTGCCATGTGATTGGCTGATTGGCAATTTGTTTTACTAAGCAATTGAACCTAATAAAGTGGCTGGCAAGCGCACAGAATCAAAGCCCAACGTTGCCCTCACCTTACCTCTATCTGGAGGCCTCCACAGCAGTATTTCTAACATTTTGTATACTTTCCTTTTCCAAATGTCATCAGGCTGGTGGGGTCCTGACTTGCAGGGTCCTCTTTGGATCTTCTGCAGCAGTGGGGGGGGGGCACCAACGATGCAAGGAGAGGTGCTGATGTGATGATGGCGAATCTCTTCACATCATTGCACAAGTGCAGGGTAGGATGATGAGACCCTTTAAGAGACAGGCTCATGATACCATACACTCACAGCATTTCCTAATTCTTCCAGATTGAATGACACCGGGCATTCTCTTTTAACTACTTTGGTAACTGTAGTCAGATTGTTGGTAGCCTTTACCAGAATCCATATTGTCCCCCTGCTCCTGTTGTTGGCTTTCTACCTATTCCAAAAATCAGTAGATCTTGAGGTCATCAAGTATCCCCTGTAGTCCTTAGGTGCCTTTAGTCTTGTACAGGGTACTGTAAATCTAGAGGCATGCAGGGTGTGCAGTAATCATTTTATAACCTCGGAGATTGATCAAGTCATATGGACATCAGACCTTCTCACATATCACTGTTCTGGGGCTTGTGTACACAAGGTTCTAGACCACACCCCATATACAAGAATACATGTGATGATATCGGCACCTTTCCCTGGGAGTCTTTCAGTATTCCATCAAGCTGGTGGCCCCCCCATTAGGCAATTATTCCATACAGTTTGGAGAACCTTCATGTAAAGATCCAACTGCCAACATGGCATTCTATAAACTACATACATATGTGAAGACATGGGCACTCATTCCTGGGTGTTTTCCAACGATTTTTGATACATTTGTCGCAGTTTGCTCTGGGTCTCTATTGCCCAAATGTGGATTGGTTCTACAACACATTTAATTACAGATGTCCACTATGGATTCTGAGTGGTCATTTAGCCATAAGAAGTGGTCTATTATTCGATACTATTATGGAGGAGAGGTCTTTTTCATGTGATATAGTTATATACGAGGGGCGTTCAAGTCAAACCAGGACTTGATTTTTTATAATAAAAAAACTAATTTCAAGGAATGGAAACTGCATTTATTTTTCAACATACTCTCCTGCTACATTTATACACTTATCCCAGCATTGAAAGTGATAATAAACTGGAGTTCCAGTCAGTTTTGTGTTTATTAAAAGTCAGCAGCTATAAAAACTGTAGCTGATGACTTTTAATAAATACACACTTACATGTGTATTTATAAGCGTTTTTTCCATATCCAGATGCTGTCCAGAGCATTTTTTCATCATCACAAATGCATGCAAAGCGTTTTCCATGTATTCAAATGGACCCGGTACACCAGCGCAGTCAGTTCCAGGTTTTGCTTGAAGGAAAAAATGGTAGTACGTGCCGCATTATGCTCATGATGGGATCCATAGTGAATACAACCAGAGAAGACAGGTCATCTCAACACATACTGCTCTCTCTGCTTCTGGTCCCTCTATTTCTCTCAAAATGTCTGAAATAGTTAATTTTTTACTGTTTTTCAGTGCATTCTGGGCATTTTGGAAGGTCTCCTGAGGTTATCTTAAAAAAACACTTCTAAACACAAATGCACATAAGAGCAGTATGCAAACGTGGCTAAAAAGACATTTTTTTAACCTACGGTTTCCAGCAGTCAGTTTCCATCATTCAGAAGTGTTTTCAAAACGTCCCGTGTACATGAGCCTTATATATATACCAGCAGTTCCCTTACATATCAGTTCTGGTTTGTTTTTTTTTGGGGGTCTTGAGGATACATTTTATCTTAGTTTTTTGATGGCTTGTGTACACAGGCAATTATTTAAATTTTCCCCATGTAAGTCATTCTGAATGCAAAAAACATGAAACAATTCACATCAATAAGAATCTCACTTTTACCTTCACAAACCTGGGAAAGATCCTAGCAACTGCACTAGTTGTCTCACTATCTACTGGGCAGAAGCAGATGAGAATCTCTTGTAAAGATTGCTGAAAATCCTTGCAATGTATAAACTGTATATGAAGACTGGAGTCTAATTCAATGTGTTAATCTCTTCCAGGCTACCGGGAGCAGACTGGCGTTGTTAGCTCAGAACATTGCCAACCTGGGCACTGCCACTATAATATCTTTTGTTTACGGGTGGCAGTTAACTCTTCTTATCTTGGCTATTGTGCCAGTCATTGCTGTCTCTGCTCTCATTGAAATGAAAACATTTGCTGGCCATGCAAAGAAGGACAAAGAGGAGCTGGAAGTTGCTGGAAAAGTGAGTTGGCTCTGGTTCAGGAAGATCACTGATAATGGTAATTGTGGATGCAATGGGTACAATTTAGGGCTCGTACACATGTATGGAAGCCCTTGCCGCCCCTCTAAAAATCGTTCTGCAGTGGTTCACTTTTCAGGGGATGTTTGACAGACAGTGGAAAGGCGACATATCATCTCCTCACTGCTTGATTTAAATGTAAATGCCACACCACCACACCACAATTGCTTGTATTGCATGAGGACATAGGGTGGTTGCAGTGTATTATTGTTTCATTTGTGTTGCGACATGTAAACAGCCCTGAGCAACAGAATGTCCTGGTGGTTAGTGGGAGGTAAAACCGCGTCCCAACCTTCTGGTTTTACTGACCTCTTACCACATATGTGAAGGAAGCCCTATAGAGCAGAAAGTACACGTGTCCTTCATTTAGACACAAAAAAAAAAGCAGAGATCTCTTGAATCTGAACTCCAGGCAAACAACTAAATACACAATTCAAGTAAAGAATAATCAATATGTGAAATGTTTTACGCGTCAAAGGATTTGGCATACCGGCCAGCCAAATTTGTAATCCAGAAACCCATGGCAGACAACACAGTATCCTGGAAAATGCAGGACACCGATGATGGCATGCACTCCTCTCCTGTAAGCATGCGTACAGTGTTAAGTTGTCTGTAGAAAGACATGCAGCTCTTTCTCTGACATCATCCTGTACCACACAGGACCAGCAGCTCCCTGTCAAATGTGAAGACTCCAAGGGTCCATAACCCAAGAATGTTGGACCACTGAGGAGAACGTACATATTCGCCAGCACACCACGGATCACGATATGGTCCAAAAAGGTTTTTATTCCAAACAGTTCACATCACAAAGAAAAGTGCAACACATGCCTGACGAAGGGGTCCTGCGTGGCTCTGAAATGTTGAACTTTTCTTTGTGATGTGAACTTTTTGGAATAAAAACCATTTCAGAGCCACGCAGGACCCCTTCGTCAGGCATGTGTTGCACTTTTCTTTGTGATGTGAACTGTTTGGAATAAAAACCTTTTTGGACCATATCGTGATCCGTGGTGTGCTGGCGAATATGTACGTTTTGCCTATGATGTTTCCAGTCCCAGCTGGTAGTCGCTACAGCACCCTCCATTGATGAGCCGTACTTCCAGGAATGTGTGTGAAGGGAATGTAGTTCTAGTAGGGACAGGGTGGGGGAGGGGCAAGACCTGTAGGAAATGCAAATCAGGAGTCCTGACTTGCCAAACAGAGCATAACTTTATAAATCTTAGGACTAGATAGGCAGCATACAAATCCTTGGGCAGGTAAAACAGCCCACATACAGTTAGGTCTATATATATTTGGACACAGGCACAATTATAGTTTTTTTCAGGTATTTACCAAAACATATTCAAGCTATAGTTATATAATGGATATAGGCTGAAAGTGCGCACTCTCAGGTTTAATTTGAGGGTATGTACATCCAAAGTGGAGGCAGGGTTTTGGAATTACAGCTCTTAAGAGTTGCCATCCCCCCTATTTCAAGGGACCAAAAGTAATTGGACAATTGAATATAAGCATAAATAAAATGTTCATTTTTAATATTTTGTTGAGAATCCTTTACTGGCAATGACTGCCTGAAGCCTGGAACCCATGGACATTACCAAAGACTGGGTTTCCTCCTTTCTGATGCTTTACCAGGCTCTAACTGCCGCTGTCTTCAGTTGTTCTTTGTTTGTGGGTCTTTCTGCCTTTAGTTTTGCCTTCAGCAAGTGAAATGAATGCTCAATTGGGTTGAGATCGGGTGATTGACTCGGCCATTGCAGAATATTCCACTTCTTTTCCTTCAAAAGCTCCTGGGTTGCTTTTGCAGTGTGTTTTGGATCATTGTCCCATCTGTACTGTGAAGCGCTGTCCAATCAACTTTGCTGCATTTGGCTGAATCTGGGCTGACAGTATATCTGTAAACACTGCAGAATTCATCCGGCAGCTTCTGTCTTCTATCACATCATCAATAAACACCAATGACCCAGTGCCACTGGAAGACATGCATGCCCATGCCATCACACTGCCTCCACCATGTTTTACAGATGACATTGTGTGCTTTGGATCATGAGCTGTTCCAAGCCTTCTCCACACTTTTTTTCTTCCTGTCATTCTGGTACAGATTAATCTTAGTTTCATCAGTCCAAAGAATGCTTTTCCAGAACTGGTTTGGCTTTTTTAGAAGTTTTTTTGGCAAAGTCTAATCTGGCTTTTCTGTTCACCTTGGGGTGAGCCCTTCACTTGTCTGGATGCTGTGAATGGGTTTTTCTTTACCATAGAGAGGATCCTGCGATCATCCACCACTGTTGTCTTCCGTGGACATCCATGCCTTTTTATGTTGCTGAGCTCACCAGTGAATTCTTCTTTCCTCAGAATGTACCAAACTTGATTTGGCCACTTCTAAATGTTGCTGCTATCTCTCTGATGGATTTGTTTCATTTTTAAAGCCTTGGTCTGTTTCACTTGCAGTTCCTTTGAACGTATGATGTAGGTTCACAGCAATAGATTCCAAATGCAAATACCACACTTAGAATCAACTCCAGACCTTTTACCTGCTTAATTGATGAATAAATAACAAAGGAGTAGCCCACACCTGGCCATGAAACAGCTTTTGATTCAACTGTCCAATTATTTTTGGTCCCTTGAAAAAGGGGGGATTGCTACTCTTAAGAGCTGTAATTCCTAAACCCTTCCTCCAATTTGGATGTACATACCCTCAAATTAAACCTGAGAGTGTGCACTTTCAGCCCATATCCATTATATAACTAAAGCTTGAATATGTTTTGGTAAAACTAAAAAAAAATCTAAAACTGTGCCTGTGTCCAAATATATATGGACCTAACTGATTATCCGCTGAGGCTTCCACAGGGAGAGCAAACGTTGGAAGACAAACTTAAGAGTCTTTCCAGCCTCTGGTGACCCAGTGTCATTGTCTCATATTTATCATTTTCGTTTTTGAAAATCTTTCTCAGATTGCCACTGATGCTGTAGAAAACATCCGTACTGTGGTGTCTCTAACACGGGAGAGGACCTTTGAGGCGTTATACGATGAGAAACTGGTGGGACCCTACAAGTAAGAAAATATGATATCTGTGTCTGGCAGAACCGCGGTCTCCAAATATGTCACCTTTCAAAGCCGTAAAATAGAGATGATCTTGGATGTCTTCCAAAATCATCTCTAGCCAAATCTGTGTTCTTTTTTCTCTCCAGTGAGCTGTGGGCCGTGTCATTACCGCCCCACTGCCCACCTATTTATTTACACGACTGCAGGGCAACCTGCAGCTCATTGGAGTAAAAAACAAATGTTCAAGTTCAGAATTTGGCTAGAGGATACCCATGCTTGTCTCTATCAGTAAAAACTTTGTCTCTGGATCTTTCAGTAACGTAGTGCAGTGAGTGATGTGCAAAGATACTTATACAGCTATAAAAAAATAACTATACAAGTAATAGAATACAATCAGCTTCCATTTAAACTATCAGATCAAGGAGAGATGAATTTTGATTGGTTTGGCTTACTGTGCTCTACGTACTACTCTTTACATTATCGAAAAGCCAAGCTACCAGCTGGCCCAGCCTAGCCCAGTGTAAGCCCCAGTTCCCATATATGCAGCCGTGTGGGCCGCGTTTTGCGCAGTCATGAGAGCCCATTCATTTGAATGGACTCTCGTGCCCCGTGAAATGCAGGGAAGAAGTCCCTGCACTTCTTCTGAAAACGCAGCCCACACGGGAACCTCGGTTTCCAGTACAGTTGCGTTTTCCAGTGCGGGCGGCGTGCCGTTAGAACTAATGGCACCCGCCCATGGGTCCGCATATGTGTGGGTGGTGCGGCTGCACGGATTTTCACTTATCCGCAGTAGCACCACCCGCACAGATGTGAACCTAGCCTAAGTATGCATAAGTGACACCTAACCAACCACTGTAGTAGCCTGAACTACTATCTTCAAGGTGCCGTGCCGAGTGGCAGCCCTTCTGCATAATAATCACAGTAGGTGCTTGGCACATCTGCCATTCAGAGAATGCATTTTTCCTCTGACTAGAATGCATTCTCTGACTAGTTGAAGTGAAGAGGGGCAGTGATGTCATGATCTCCAGTTCATCCAATCAGAGAATGCTTTGCATTGATCCAGAAAATTGCAGGGTGTTCTCTAAATGGCAGTCGTTCAGAATGAGTGTCCCAGCATGATGTGTTGGCTGCATCATTTTCTTTTTCTTTGGCTTTTTTCCCTGTTTTCACCTGGTGGTCTGAACAGTAACACATCGGCACAGCAGACAGCACCATTGTCAGCCTGGGGGAAGGGGGGGTTAATAGTGTTAAATGTATTTGTGGATTTAGATACACTAAGAAATGGAAGCCAAACTCCAGCTCCCACTATATAATCAGGTACAACATAAAGAAATAAAAGCTGATCATTTTAATCACCTTTGCTGGTGATGGATGATTAATCTCATCCATGTAAACTGATACATTCTGCCGGAGAGCTTGTGCTTTTGAAAAACAACAGACATGCTGGCTGGTTCACCAAATGAAAATAGAAGAAAGGAAGCCAAAAAGTCTAAAAGCCATCACATCTAAGAACTGGTAAGCTGAAAAATATAATAAATATTTGCTTTTGGGTTTCATACTGCTTTAAGGCCAGAGAAGTGGCAAAGAGGAAGAAAACCCAGTGCATCACATGACATCTGAAAAAGGTAAGTGTATATTAAATGTAAAAATTTCAGGTGCCTTTGTTGTAGAAGGGGGGCAATCGGGGGGGGGGGGGGTTGTCCAGTGTTGTGCTTTAAGAGTTTCAGTGCATGCTTGGACTTATAGTTCCACTAGGGTTAGAGAGAGATAGGTTGCCCGAGCCAGTTGCACTGTATATTTACAAAAGATGTTACTAATAGAAACATGTATGCTGTAAAAGTTATTAAAACCTAGTCTATTTTCCTAGAAATGCAGTTAAAAAGGCTCACATCCATGGACTGACATTCGGACTCTCTCAGGCCATCATGTACTTTGCTTACGCTGGGTGCTTCCGATTTGGTGCATGGCTTGTGGTGAATAATCACATGCAAATGGACAACGTGTTCCTGTAAGTATTTCTCATTAATGTCTATCAAAGATTTTGCCTTCGAATTAATATTATTAATATTATACAGGATTTATATGGCGCCTACAGTTTGCTCAGTGCTTTACAATATAAATGAAGACAATACAGCAATGATACAGTTCAACATAAGAGGGTTAGGAGGGCCCTGCTCCTTGGAGCTTACAATCTAAGAGGGAGGGGCTGGTGGTACAAAAGGTAATAACTGTGGGGGATGGACTGGTAGGAGGAATAGAAGACTCCATTATTAGCTGAAGGCAGGCTGGGCTTCCCTGAAGAGAGAGGTTTTCAGAGATCGCCTAAAAGTGGGCAGAGTAGGCGATAGTCTCATAGATTGGGGTAGAGAGTTCCAGAGGATGGGGTGGCTCTGAAGAAGTCCTGTAGATGAGCATGGGAGGAGGAGACAAGGGAGCTAGAGAGCAGGAGATCATGAGAGGACAGTTTGGGTGATATTTGGAGACAAGATTGGTGATGTAATTTGAGGCGGAGTTACAAATGGCTTTATATGTTATTGTTAATGTTTTTAATTTTATCTGTTGGGCAATGGGAAGCCAGTGCATGGATTGGCAGAGAGGGGTGGCATACATAGAACGGTTAGTAAGGTAGATGAATCTGGCAGCAGCATTCATGAAAGACTGAAGAAGGGATAGCCTGCGATGAGGTAGCCCAATGAGGAGGGAGTTACAATAGTCAAATAATCCACATAATAATCCACATAATTTATGACTGAACCAGAATTGTTCTGCCAGCAAAACTCTCTGGAGATGTCCCCTCTGCTACTTGGGATGAGTAGATGGATCTTCATTAAGGAAAGTACACTGTACGACTTTTGGTTGGTTTAATGCAGAAGTAGACCAACCTTTGCTGTGTTATCATTCTCCTAGAAAGCTCTCTGTGGGAAACAACTTCAGCAATCTATAGGAAAAGGTTGTTTGTAATATAATTAGTACAGGATGAGGTAGGAATCAATAATAAAGTGTTCTTATAATATTTATTGCAGGCCTTGGTTTTATTATTTTTTTTCTCATCAAAGCTGTAATTTCTCTGTAAAGTCTCCTGCTGCGTACCCTGCCCATGCATTCAGTTTGTCGTACCCTGCCCATGCATTCAGTTTGTCGTACCCTGCCCATGCATTCAGTTTGTCATACCCTGCCCATGCATTCAGTTTGTCATACCCTGCCCATGCATTCAGTTTGTCGTACTCTGCCCATGCATTCAGTTTGTCGTACTCTGCCCATGCATTCAGTTTGTCGTACTCTGCCCATGCATTCAGTTTGTCGTACCCTGCCCATGCATTCAGTTTGTCAGCGGTATTGGCTTCCCATTTATGAAACAATGAGATGCTTATCCAATAGTGCAGCTTCTAAAGTACCGCAACCCACAGCAGTTAACCAGAGGACATCTTTAAAAACTAATTTCAGATTGGCCGCAGAGTGGCATTTACTCTGCTTTTAAATCCAAAGCCGCCCTCCCCAGTTCAGCCCACCTTCCTACCTTTACCACCATTTATACTAGCTGGAGTGTGACTCCACAGTGTCTATTCTGGTAATAGAGAACAGTTTTCCGCTTGTACATTCCAAACTGGCCAGCTGGTCTTGTTGCAGCCGATGGACACTTATGAGAGCCAATGGGCAGTCAGTGAACACTTATGGCAGCCCAGGGAGCGACTTGGGCACTGCAAGAAGGGCCCCTCCAACACTTGAGAGTTGAAGATAGAAGAACTGGGACCAGGGTCGCTGATAAGGCAGTACAGCTGCCCTGCCTGACCCGGGCCCCGTCAGTTCAAAAGAGGGGCCCGGGCACCTGACAAGCAGAAGGGCAGGCTCTACTGGCTGATTTCTGACACAGATCCTCTTATGGCTCCCATTTCAATGCTGCTGCTTCTCCTCTCCTACCTCCAGCTGCACTGCAGGGGGATCGGTTCTACTATCTGTGTCACTCTGATCACCCCCACCCTGCTGCTGTCTGGGCCCCCCTGTGTGCCCCCTTTCACCTGATGCCTGGACCCCCTGTGTGCCCTTTACCTTGCAGTACTGATGTCTTTCCTCATCTCCGTCCTGCTGGCAGCACATATGGGATCACTTCAGGATGGAGAGCGGGGAGCTGGTAAATATGTCATATTGGCAGACTCCTTCCTCACCTGAATAAACACAGTGAGTGATAGGTACCAATCGTTCCTATGTTCAATCATCACTGAAGCATAGTAAACTGTGTTTACTATGCTTCATTTTGTGAATGATTAGAATGCCTTTGAGCACTTCCTATTCTTTCACCTGTGCAAATTGTGAGTTTGCTTCGAATAATAAAAATGAATTAGATAAGTATTTTAAGTTTGTGGTGCTCAGATACAGTTAAATTCCGCTGTAAGTTGCTGACCCAGTAAAAGGGTAAGGACTTTCCGCTGACTTTCCTGACCGTATGATTGCTCCATGTTGGTGACACAGGTTACCCCTCACTTCACATTTTATCACAAACCACATGTGCTAAAATGCTACTTTCATATGCTGCCGATCATATTAGGTTGTGTTATGGATGACTGATTCATTTATTTATGCCGTTTCCCCTGACACTTTTCACATATGTGTGCTATGCTGAGGTTTGTTGAAGAAAATGTTTCCTTTCCCACAGGGTGTTCTCTGCCATTGTGTTTGGAGCCATGGCTTTGGGTCAGACCAGCTCCTTCGCTCCAGACTACGCCAAGGCCAAGATATCAGCCGCTCATATATTTGGCATGCTGGAGAGACAGCCTCTCATAGACAGCTATAGTAATGCTGGACACATTCCTGTATGTGATATTTTTTTTTTGTTAACAGTTTAATTTTATATAAACCGTATATTCACCGCACAAGTGTGATGTGACAGTATATAAGACCTGTGAAAGTACACAATATATCACTCAAAATATATAGAAAACTTGCGCCAAAGGAATAAATGAAAAATAAATGCTGCTGTTCAGAAATTTACTAAAATTCAAAATATACTCAAGAAGTGATACAGCGCAAATAATACAAATTAATATATAATTTTTCACATTTTTATTAGGTCCAACAAAAAGACCCAAATTAAAGTCCAATGTCCCAAAAATTTGTGAAAAAAAATATTTTATAGAACTGTAACTCAAACTTCATAAAATTGCATTCATGAAGTTTGAGTTACAGTTCCATAAAAAAATTTTTTTGGGACATTGGACTTTAATTTGGGACATTTTGTTGGACTTTAATATATAATTTTTCACATTTTAATTATTTGTATTATTTGCGCTGTATCACTTCTATGACAATATATCACTCGCCTAAATAAATAAATGAGTTCATAAAATGTGTAAGCATGCAGCTGCCCTAATAGTGAATAATCCAATAATCACCTCATGAAACAATGACAAATAAAAGCAGCGCAAAAAAAAATATGAAACACAATAGCAAAATGGGAATATGATACAAAATGTAACACTTCATAAAATATACACAAATATTTAAATCATTTGACATAAGTCCACCAACTGAAAAATTAAAATTGTGACAAAGTGTAAAGTCCTTATTGATCCACTGAGATCACCATGTAAACAACGTAACGATAATTGATTGAATAAAGTGCACTCAGATATCAGCTCGTGCTCCAGAGGAAAACTTCCCCCAATTCAGTGGCACTCACCAGATATCGTGGCCCATCCAAACCTGATAGGCAGTAGCGCTTGTGGTGAGTGTCAGCGTAGTACAGATCATCAATCAACCAGCCCTTCATCAATTAGAGACGGATATGGTGGCGGGACATCAAACTATTACACTCCGTAATCAGGGAAAGATGTGAAAGGAAACTCATAGCGTGAATCCATTAAATCCATTTATTGGATATAAAGTACCGCACTCACATAAAATAAATGAAAGCATGCCAAAATATCCACAAAAACCGTAAAGGGTGTCTGCATATCACATGGAGCGAGCGTCTCACCCGATCCTCCTCACTGCACACGAGCGATATGTCACTTTCGGCGGGGGATGTAATGTGGATACCTCATTCCAGAATATGTTGTGCGGCCCGACCCTGATTCGTGTTTTGTCACCTGACTTTATCAAAGGGTTTCACCACTGAATAATCATAGGGCTTAGGGAATTATACATTATACAAGTAGGAAACTAGCAACCTATTGTCCTTGTTGTAGGACGCAGCTTGTATTACAAAGTAGATAGGAGTACCACTCATATCATTTGTATGTAATTGCCTGCCTCATGATATATACATAATCTCTTTGTATCTGTTTGATTCTATTAGTTTACTGACATGAAAAACACTCTTTTTGGTTACAGTCAGACTGCTATGGAAATATTGCATTCCAAGGAGTCCAGTTCAATTATCCCACTCGACCAGACGTGCCTGTACTCCAAGGACTGGATGTCAGTGTGACCAAAGGGCAAACCTTGGCACTAGTGGGCAGCAGTGGCTGTGGGAAGAGTACCACTGTCCAACTCTTGGAGAGATTCTACGATCCACTCAGTGGTGACGTGGTAAATATATCTATTAGGGAATAGATTACTCTAAACATGTGAGGTGTATTCGTAAAAAGACAATGAAGAGACTTTACAGAGTAAGTTGGATCATTTAAAAGTTATACTTGGTTTTACTTAGCCAGGGGTCTCCAAACTCTTCCCAAAAATAAAAAGCCAAGGTTCTAGGGGGCCAGACTGTTACCAGCGTGAGTAGAAAATGCCCCAGTGTCAGCAGGAGTAGACATAGGGGTTGAAAAGACAAATAGACTGTGCACTCTGCAAGGGCAGTTGCTCCAGAGCTTAGTAAATAAACAGAAGCTTTGCTTACTTCCATCATCCAATCATGTGCAAGAAAAATGCTATTTTTTTTATTTTCCTTGCATGTGATTGGGTATTCTTTGCAAAGTGAAGCTTCACCTCATTTGCTAAACTCTGGAGCAACTGCACTTGCAGAGAGCACAGTCTATTTGCCTTTAGTAAATCAACCCCAAAGTCTCAAGCTTGGTGGTCAGTGGCAGTTAAATAAAAGTACATAATGCCTGTGATCAGTTGAATGGGAAATAGTGCCTCATCATTGGTATTAGTGGGAGGAATAGTGCCCAATTGTTTGTATCAATGGGAGGAATAGTGCCCCATCATTGGTATTAGTGGGAGGAATAGTGCCCAATTGTTTGTATCAATGGGAGGAATAGTGCCTCATCATTGGTATTAGTGGGAGGAATAGTGCCCCATTGTTTGTATCAATGGGAGGAATAATGCCCCATTGTTGGTGCCAGTGGGAGGAATTGTGCCCCATTGTTGGTGTCAGTGGGGAGGAATAGTACCCCATTTTTGGTGTCAGTGGAAAAAATAGTGCCACATTGTTGGCATAAGTGGGAGAAATAGTGCCCCATTGTTGGTGTCAGTGAGAGGAAAAGTGCCCAATTGTTGGTATCAGTGGGAGGAATATTGTCCCTTTGTTGGTAGCAGTGGGTGGAATAGTGCCCCTTTGTTGGCATCATTGGGAGGAATAGTGCCCCATTGTTGGTGTAAGTGGGAGAAATAGTTCCCCAATGTTGTATCGGTGGGAGGAATAGTGTCCCATTGTTGGTATTAGTGGGAGAAATAGCATCCCTTTGTTGCTGTCAGTGGGAGGAATAGTGTCCCATCATTGGTATCAATGGGAGGAATAGTGCCCCTTTGTTGGTGTCAGTGGAAAGAATGGTGCCCCATCATTGGTATCAGGGGGAGGAATAGTGCCCCATCATTGGTGTCAGTGGGAGGATTGGTGCCCCATCATTGGTGTCAGTGGGAGGAATAATGTCCCATTGTTGGTGTCAGCGAAAGAAGTGTTGTCTCATTGTTGGTGACAGTGGCAGGAATAATGCTTCATATCAGTGGGAGGAAAACTGCTCCAAAGGCTGGATAAAAACAGCTTGCAGGCCACTGTTCTAATCCAAAATGTACGTACCCAGGACTTAAAGTAAATCAATGGGTAATCATTACTACTTTTCCACAAACACTCTGAATCCATTGCACTCCCCTACATCCTAAGGTTAATTACAAGTAACAAACAATTACAAGTTTATTACCCTAAATATCACTCTACAAGCCTACTTGGACATACAAACCTTTAAACATACAGTAATTTTAAAACCCTTTTACTGACCTTTTCCCAAGACCTATAATATCTCCTTGTGTTGTTTATTTATTATTTTTTGTCATGCCTGTATTGTTTTGGTTATATCATGTCCTTGTTGATTATACAGTGTTCAGCATAAATGAGTACAACCCAACAGATTTGTCAGAAAACCTTTACTTTCCTTTCAGAATCAACATTTTCTATGGGACATTATACTACAAAATACTCCCACAAATGCAGGCCATTGATTGCAAACAAGATTTGGTCATTTGCACACACAAAAAAGTATTTTTCCCAACAAATTCTTTCAAGAACATGTTGCAAAACTGAATACACCCCAATGAAATTCTTAAGCCAGACATGGGTCAAATTCCGAAAGAATTTTCTTTTGAAAATCTTTTCTAAGAATTTTCATTTGAATTTCGCACCATTAGTGGGCCACAGGAATGGCCGATTTTCAAGTGACTATTGAATTTGAGTGATTGGGCATGTTGGAAATGTTTTGAAAAACAGACACATTTCTAATCAATGATGGGAGAATCGTGCAAGAAATGTAATTGAAAAAGAAATGAACATGAGCTGTGACCTGGAAAAAAAAGATTCTTGGCCACGAAAATTTTCTGTAGCAACATGGGGTGAAATTAAAGGCTTGGTTGCTCGAATTTCAAAATTAATGGTGGCACCATTGCATTACAAAATGCATGAAATTTAAGATTTTCTAAAGAAAATTTGTTCACATTTCGTCCCATGTATGGCCTGCATTAGGAGCAAAGCTAAATTTTAGACAACAAAATCCTAATTAACAAGAATTCATCTACAGGCGAGTCTAATGATTCATTAAACAGATGTCCAGCAGACAGTTGATTATAAAAGTGCGTTACTTAACTAAGAAAACTCCTTCCCATTTCATGCTGTCAGCAATGGCACCACATGGTAGAGAAATGTCACAAGGCCTGAGAAAGAAAATAATTTCTTTACACAAGAAAGGTGAAGGCTACAAGAAGATCAGCAAAGCTTTACTTATCAGTAAGGGCTCGTTCACACTAGGCTGTTTTGGCAACGCTTGCCAAACGCCCCTATAGCTTTTGGCAAGCGTTGGTCCGGCGTTTGCGGAGCGTTATTAACGCTCGGCAAACGCTCCGCAAACGCCGCATGCGCGGTTGCTAGGCGTTTGCCGAGCGTTAATAACGCCCCACAAACGCCTATAATGCAGTTTGAGTGGTGTTACCGCTCCGCAACCGCGTCGCAACCGCACCGCAAACGCCGGGCGTTTGCGGAGCGGCACCATAGACGAGAATAGGAGGCTTCAAAGCCTCCTGACTCGTCCAGAGGCGTCCGTTTTGCCGCGACGCAACGCACCATGTGCTGTAATGTGCAGAATTGGCAGAGGCGTTTGGGAAGCGGTAAAAACGCTTCCCAAACGCCTCTCTGCCGCCTGCACACAAGGCTAGTGTGAACGTAGCCTCAGAATACTGTAGCAAAAGTGAAAAAAAAGTTTACAAAGATGAAACTGCAACCATCTCACAGATACGTCTATGGAAGGTAACACCTGGACAGGAGCGTCTTCTGATGACAAGGGTTGAAGAAAATCGCCATGCAAGTTCACTGCAGTTAAAGAAGTAAAAAGCCAAAATGGGGTGAATGTTTCCCATGACACAATACGGTGTACACTGCAGAGGAATGGCATGCATGGGTGTTGTCCATAAAGAAAGCCCATGCACGAAAAAGCCCGCCTAGAATTTGCCATGGCCCATGCTGAAAAAGACTACTGGGTCTTTGTACTTTGGATTGATGAGTCCAAAATAAATGTTTTTGGAACTGATGGCTTCAAAACTGTATGCCGTTGCAAAGGTGAGGAGTATAAAGAAAAATGCTTGGTTCCTACAGTGAAACATGGTGGTGGCAGTGTCCTGTGGGGCTGCATGGGTGTTGCTGGTGTTGGGGAGCTGCTCTATATTGAAAGAGAAGATGCTACCATCACTCCGTGCTCTTGGTTGTCGTGCACTTTTCCAACATGACATTGATGCAAAATACACATCTAAGGCCACTGTTGCATTTCTGAAGAAGAACAGGGTGAAAGTGATTCAGTGGCCAAGTATGTCTCCTGATCTGAACCCAATCGAACACTTATGGGAAACTCTGAAGAGACAAGTTGAGCATCGCTCTCCAGGGGCGGACTGAGAACTCATGGGGCCCCCAGACAATAGGGGATCATGGGGCCCTGTGTCCTTGCCCAAACTCAAAAAAGCCTATGAAAAAGGTACCAGGGGCATCTCATGGGGCCCCCTACTGACCCTGGGCCCTTGGGCAGTGCCCGAGTTTCCAAATGGTCAGTCTGCCCCTGTCTCTCTCCATCCAGCATCCAGGCTTTAATAGAGATCGTTCCTGAAGAATGGAAAATATGTTGCAATATGTCGCCAACTTGTTCATTCCATGCCTAGAAGACTTGGTGCTGGCCTTACAAATCATGGAGGTCATCCAAAAATACTAGATGGAGTAGTTTTTGTTGTGGGGTGTATTCATTTTTTAATTAACTAATTTTAATAAAACTGAAAATTTTGTAATTTAAGTTATATTATTAACCTTACTTTCATGTAATGAGCTAAACAAATGTTCTGTAAAAGAGATTGTTTAAAATCTTACTTTTCAAAAGGGGTGTACTCATTTATGCTGAGCACTGTAGCTCTATGTATGAATATTGGCTCCTTTTTAGCAAAAAAAAAAGTGGAAAAGAAATATGGAAGGTGAGGCTCACTTGACCTCAGAGGATAAGTCGTGTCTTCTTATGTCACTGATTGGTTTGTCAAGTAAAGAATGATAAACCGTTATCAGGGTTCTTTCATTATTAGGCACAATACTCATTCTTTTGGGTTTAATTGTAATTGAGATCATTTGATTAATGAAAAATTGACCAATGCGGTCCCAGGAAAAAGGAATAGCGATAATCGAGACAAAGTTTAGCACCTCTTCTGTTAGCCTTGTGTTTTCTTAGCAACATTTACAAAGCACAATTCATTAATAGGGATTTCTGATGTGGAGATAGAAGGTCTCTTCAATCCTAATATTACATGTATGTGATAGAGATAGTTCAGTAGCATGAATTGTATAAAATCTAAAAGATGCCTTACACTGTAAAGCCGTGATCCGGTGTGTGACAGCTATAATTGTGTGTCTCTTGCAGTGCATAGATGGGTCTGATGTGAAGGCTATGAACATCCAGTGGCTGCGGGCACAGATGGGTATTGTATCCCAGGAGCCCATGCTGTTTGACTGCAGCATAGCAGAGAACATTGCTTATGGTGACAACAGCCGAATGGTGACACCAGAAGAGATTGAACAGGCGGCCAAGGAGGCCAATATCCAGAGCTTCATTGAGTCTCTCCCTGATGTAAGTCTCAGCTCTGTAGTGTCATATTGTTCCTGGAGGATTGAAATATGTAATCAGTTGGATGCCATGTCTAATAGTTGTGACCACAATATTACGTAACATTTTAAATCTTAAAAGGGAATTGTTTTGTTACATTTTTATATTGTCTAGTACCTTTTTAATCAGGTAAATATAAATATTATACTGTATATGAATACAGGCAGGGGGTGGGGTTCTATGCAAAGGATTATTTTTTTTCTTAGGCAGCTGCTTTGGTGAAAAATCGGCTTGAGAAGGAACACCCCCTCTATTAACAGACGGCAGCTCTTGCCTTTCTGACAGAAATCCTAACATTAGTACTGGGCTTTCTTATTTGAAAGCCTAGCATGAATTTCAAACAGTCGTGGATTCATCCTATAATAAGTGATCATTTGAAAAATGGATTCTTTTATGAACTAGCAAATGTGTGTGCATTCATATGGGTGTTGTGATTGTTATGTGCATGAGTACAGTCTGCATCTGTAACGGTGTGTTACCTTTCTACAGAAATACAGTACCCGTGTTGGAGACAAGGGAACACAGCTGTCTGGAGGTCAGAAGCAGAGGATCGCCATAGCCCGAGCTCTTATTCGGAGACCTAAAATCCTGCTGCTGGATGAGGCCACATCTGCTCTGGACACTGAAAGCGAAAAGGTAAAGCAGTAGATTTGAGCAATACTCTTCACTGGAATTGAAAACTATTAGTCAATATTGCCTGAAGAGCTGTGTGTATTACTCAGTTGCACTTCAAAGATCAGTTTTAACTTGGTACTCCATGTATACACATTTTTAAATTACTGAAAGGGCTTCTTTGTACTCCGTAGCCACAATTATATTTCATGGTGAGCTAAAAGTCCAAATGTAATACATATAAATACATACAGATAACTGTACAGCTATATTTTGTAGAAGTCCACTAGACATGTGCGTGCTGGAAAATTTAATTTGGGGTGCAGTCATTAGGTTGATATTTTCATTTCTTTGTATTCGTTGTGTCAACTTGGTTCATTTATGGGATTTGTTTTGTTTCTTTGGAATTCATTTTGTATATTTGTTAGTCTGGGTGGATTTGAAAATTCTTCCAAATTCTTTCAGAAGATTTGATACGTTTTCGGAAGCATTCGAAATATCGGACGCAACTAAATAATGCAGTTAGGCAGCAGGCTAGAATTTATGCTGTGACCCAGACAGGGTGTTGTCTGTGTGACAGCCCCCTGTCTGAAGCATTGCCTTATATATATCCCTGCTAGTCCAACCCACCAAGAGAAATGGCTTGAGCTGATTGAACATGGAGCCATGTGCATCCGAATGAAACGAAATTCAGATGCATTTGTTATCCAAATCTGAATAAATTATTGAATGGATTTGAAAACCCAATTCCTTTCGCCATGTGACACCATCTGAATGTACAAATGAATACACAAATTTCATTTAAATTTGTTTCCGATTTGTTGTCATTCTTTACTGTTATTTGTTTACATCTGAATGTCCAAATAACAAATTTTCATCCGAAAATTGATTCATAACAAACCAAAATGCACATGTCTAAATTCCCCCCTACAGAACTGATCTAGGCCATGTGAGCAAATGCTATGCCACCATTATAGACTTGGGAGAAAGTTGTGTTTTTGTTGACTTCATTAACACTGCAGTCTGAAGCAGCTCTTCATTTTTAAGGTGTGCTTTAGTTAATATGCAAGCTTTATAGGATGAGGAGACTGATAGTGACATACAATATATAAACAACAATGAAAGCAGAAGGGCTAAGTGGTATGCAGAACTAAATGTAGGTTGTTCTCTTCACCTTGTCCTTTGTTAATATTCAGCTGTTGGCTGGGGAATCTCCTGGCCAGCAGTTGAATGGGGTCATGGATACGCCATTGGTTGCAAAGATGTCCGCATCCTAACAAACGGCAAGCCCTGAGCAAGAAGCTGTCATACCTCCCACTGAAAACACGCATGCCCTAGTCATTACTACACCGTGGGCCCTCATTGAGCACTGGCTTGTCTCTGTACACCTGAATCTGTTGCATGTGTTGGAACAAAACAATTGCAAGCCTTTCAGGAATTAGGTGCAAGACTTTTTAAAGGGACCATAAAAGTGTTGAAAATGCTATATTGAATTGCTCTTAGAACCGTCCTTGGTACCAGATTGTGGACAGGGTTAATAGCTGTTCTTACCTTGTAAAAGGAGAAGCAGAAATGATTTATTGGATGCATTTAGCGATTTCAGCAACTTTTGAAGTGGTTCTAAAGCCAAACAGTTTTACCTTAATGCACTCCCTGCATTAAGGTAAAAAATTTTTTTACAGCTTTTTGTCCTTTCCCACCTCCCTAAATACTTACCTGAGTCCTCAATCGGTCCAATGGTGGGCACAGCTGGATCTCTTCTCTCCTCTCTTCCTCTTCACACAGGGATTCATGCAGCAGCAGAAGCCATTGGCTCCTGCTGCTGCCAATTAAATACAGTAAAGAGGATGTACAGGGCTGGGCACTTCCTCCTCACACCATTTGATTGACAGCAGCAAGAGCCATGCTGTGTGTGTCTCCATGGACACACACAGCTTAAGAAGGAGTATGCACAAGCTGCTTGCTATGGGAGCACATGGAGAAGAGGAGGAGCCAAGATTTACAAGGGGGGGGCCAGAAGAGGAGGTTCAGGGTTGCTCTGTGCAACATCATTGCACAGAGAAGGTGAGTATTACACGTTTATTATTTAAATGTTTGAAAAAAATTCCTTGTAGTAATACTTTAATAAAAACACCAACCTACTGTCAAATATGAAAACCAAGATCACAGGTTTCTTGAACGTTTCTGACTGTACACTCCCCCCTAAGTGGAGAAGCTAGAGGATGAAGATGCTGGTGGATAAGAATAGCAGGCCAGGGATTTAAACATTTTAGTTCCCCTATGTGTTCTTTTTTATTTAGTATTATGGACATGCACATTTGGCTTCCATGACAGATTCCCTGTAAACCAAAGCCTGCTTTCCCTTTAGGGTATGACTGTACTACGTGTCCTTTCCTGAGTTCACAGTGCATGTGCTCTTTTTCCCTTCCAGGTTGTACAGGAAGCTCTGGATAAAGCTCGGGAGGGTCGCACCTGTATAGTGATCGCCCACCGACTCTCCACCATTCAGAACGCAGACATAATCGCCGTCATCCAAAATGGAAAGATCGTAGAGCAGGGAACACATCAACAACTGCTGCAGATTAAAGGATTCTACTACTCTCTGGTCAGTATACAGCTGGGATCCACATGAGTGGAGAAAACGTTACCCTGCCTGACATGTCAGGAATTGAACGAAGCTTACTGACTTGGATTGTATTGCGAAGCCAAAGTTTTCATGGGGACCAGCTCTATGGACAATGTTCCTGCCAACTTACTGGACCAAATACAGAGCTCTCTCTTTGCTGTTCCAACACCGAACATACCCATCATTGGGATCATCATTTTGAAGTTTGACTTTTTTTGAAAGAGAATTCCAATTTCCAGAAAACCTATATGATATCTATGCATACATTATAGCTTTATTTGTACCTGCACTGAAATTTAAAAATCATTTCTTAGCAACTATGTAGATTTGCACTGGACAACAGACAGGAGTCTCCGATGTAAGAATAAATTGCATTTCCTGCAGTGGTTAAGAGACACGGACAATTACTTCTTACTCTCAAAGGATAAGTTAGTTTTTAGAATATATCAGGAAACACCCAGTAACGTATACTATTTCTTTTGACCTATAAGCTGTCATCACAGGCTCAGGTCTGTATAAAGGTTGTTTTGTTTACAGTGAGGTGTCTGCATTCTACACTGAAGTGTACTGCGGTCCACACGGCAACACAAAGAAGGCACTGATTATTTCAAATGAGTATGTCATTTTGTGTTTTACGACAGTCGTACACTTATCCATTAACAGTACACGGTGTCAGTGACTTGCTGTGTCCATGCTTCATAGAAAACAGTAGCTGTCATTGAGAGGCTGCTAGACTGTTTATAGGCAAGCAAAAAAATGGCATTACTTTTCTGCCAAAGAATGCACTCGAACGAAAATAAAAACGGGTTATAGTTATTTATGCTGTATATTTATCGAGTGCTGTGGTTCATCCGGAGGTCTCCTTTAGCATTGCAGATTTCTTCAGAATATATAGACTAGAGAAAAGTTTCCAATGAACAAGAGATGTGTTCTGTATGACGATTTTCCACTCCTTCAAGATGGCGAAAATGTTTTGATTAAATGTTTGTTGTCTTTTTCTGTTCTAATAAAGGGAACATACGTTAACCCTGGTGCCATTTTCTGACAAAATATTTTTTACACTGAGAACATTGTATACCTCCTATTTAATAAATGTTTTTGATTACTTGATAATTTTATTCCAGAAAAAAAAAAAAAAAAGATTTTGCTGCTATGTCCTTTGTTAGTTTTTTTATGTTATTTCAGCTCTGGAACTAAATTGTATTGATGGCAGAAAAATAAAGAAAACTTCTTTC
Organism: Staurois parvus; assembly: GCF_062004578.1. Lineage (NCBI taxonomy): Eukaryota > Metazoa > Chordata > Amphibia > Anura > Ranidae > Staurois > Staurois parvus. Next base: position 1,914,218 of record NW_028317847.1, read on the forward strand.
CTAGCATTTAAGACTGGTTTTATGTTTGGTTCCAACTAGGTCTTTATACTGTGGCCCAGAAACACGTAATCCCAAGCCTCTGATTTTGCTAGCTAGGAATTCCCAGCTGTTCATTCTATATTCACACACAAGTAGTTGTGTAGAGGTACATTGAAGGGAGTAGCAAAAATATGTTTTATATGATGTGTTTTTGCCAATGTGTATAAATAGAAGGGGGGATTTACTAAAACTGGTGCAAACAGAATCTGGTGCAGTTGTGCATAATAACCAATCAGCTGCTAACTTCAGCTTGTTCAATTTATTCTTTGACAATCAAACCTGGAAGCCAATTGGTTACTATCCACAGCTCAGGGGTGGCCCTAGGGTTGGTGACACCCCCTCCGACGATCCCCGCAGAATGGATCGGATCTTCGGATTGAGCATAATGGATCGGACTCAAATCCATTATGCGCCCCAATCCGCAGATCCGATCCATCCTGCGGGGATCGTCGGCTATATGGGGTGACGCCCGACCCGCTCCACGAAAAGGTACGTTGTAAAGAAAGCCGATGATCCCTGCAGGATGGATCGGATCCATCCTGCAGGGATTGTTGGCTTGCTTTACAACTTACCTTTTCGCGGAGCGGGTCCGGTGTCACCCGGTGCGGCACGCACCCCCTGCACCTGCCTTGGGTCGCCACTGCCACAGCTGCACCAGATTCTGTCTTCTCCAGTTTTAGTTCCCTTATAGATTTGTACAAATAAAATGACCAAATATGAATATACAAGTCATTAACTGGTTCCCAACCGCTCTGTAGTAGAACTACTGTTACAGGGCTGCGCAAAATCACGTATATATACATGATTTTGTATTCCCGGGTAGGGGGCACGCATGTCGTCCTACCCGAGCTGCCACTGCCGGCTACAGCTGTCGATCACCGGCTCCTGGCTGGAGATGCCCCGCTGGCACCTGGCGATCGCCGAGGAACACTGATAGGGGAGAGGTCTGTATGTAAACAATAGAGGTCTCTCCCCTGTCAGCACCGACATGCTGCTTCGTATTGCTATGCATAGCAGAGAAATACACAGCAGTATGTTTCCCTAGTAAAATACACACAGCACACATAGTAAAACAGTACACAGTTAACCCTTTGATCACCCCGGATGTTAACCCCTTCCTGCCCAGTGTCATTAGTACAGTGTCAGTGCTTTTTATTAGCACTGATCACTGTATTAGTGTCACTGTCGCTGATCACCACCATTACTAGTATATAAAAAATCTAAATTCCAGTATATATATCGCCATTTGTAGACGGTATAACTTTCACGTAAACCAATTAATTTACAAGTATTGGGAATTTTTTTTTAGCAAGGACATGTGGCCTAAATTTATGACGAAATTTGATTTTTTTAATTTTTCACTGGATAAGTTGTATAGCAAAAAAAAAATTTTTCAAAATTGTCTGTATTTTTTTGTTATATCATAAAAAATAAAAAACATCCAGGTGATCAAATACCACCGAAATAAAGCTCTATTTGTGGTTAAAAAAAAAGGACATAAATTTAATCTGAGTGCAGTGTTGTGTGACCACGCAATTGTCAGTTAAAGTAACGCAGCGCCGTAACGCAAACAATGGCCTGGTCAGGAAGGGGGGAAATCCTCTGGAGGGCAAGTGGATAAAGAATAGTATATAGTATAACAGTATAGTGTATTTCCAGTGAGTACATATTCTGAGGTTTATTACACTCTAACATTGAAGTGACCCTGTGGGTATAATCACAATTATTATTCTTATTATACAGGATTTATATGGCTCTAATAGCACTTGTGGTGAAGTTTCACTTTGCAAAGAATACCTAATCACATGGAAGGAAAATAAAAAAAGCTGAATTTTTTGCTTGCACATGATTGTATGATAGAAGTCAGCAGAGCTTCGTCTCATTCGTTAGGCTCCTGGGGAAAATTCCCTGGCAAAGTGAAACAGTCTATTTGTCTTAAAGTGGTTCTAAAGGCAGAAGGTTTTATAACGTAATGCATTCTCTGCATTAAGGTAAAAAACCTTTTGCATGCAGCACCTGAGCCCAATCTTCAGACAGCAATGTGCAGGGGAGCAGTAGCTCTCTTGGCTCTCTCCTTCCTCATTGGCTTAGAGACAACCAATGGCTCCTGTTGCTGTCAATCACAGGCAGTGAGGAAGGAGCAGGGGGGGCAGGGCTGAGCTCTCAAAAAGAGTTCAGATCCAAAAAAAAAATCTGCATCTGAGGTTCTGTAAATAGACTATAGTTTGCGCTGTATGCGTGTAAATGTTTGTGCGAACATTTACATGCATACAGCATACACAGCAAATATACTTCAAAGGAGTACAAGAGCCAGTTGCATCTTAGCAATAGAAGATACTAGGCGGCAATAGCTGCCTGTGACCTAGCAATAGAAGATGCTGGGAGCAATGGCCACCTGTGCCCTAGCAATGAAGGAAGTTGGGTGGAAATGACTGTGTGCATGCTAGCAATGAAGGACACTAGGAGCAATGCCCACCTGCATTCTAGCAACAAAGAACACTAGGCAACAATGACTACCTGCGCCCTATCAACCAATACGCTGCATTAACACTGTACACATGTATGCAAGAATACATTGCTTCAACCATACCTTCAGTTTTTCTCAATGAAAGGGACAGCTGATAAATATTGACAGGTGCTGACAATATCATCACCAGAGATGAGAAATGTACTTGGGTTTGATCCATGGAAACCTTCGCAAATTAAAAATCAGTTCTATCCATTCTTGAGGCTAATAGTTAAGATATTGATAAACTAAGGGCATGGGGAGCTGGGCACTAACAGAAGGGACATGTACCAATGCAAAAAAAAAAAGTAATAAATACCATTCGGCGGACAGAGGATCCACATTTTATGCAATTTTTTTGGGCGGCATGGTAAAAACACCAATTCATAATGCTTCAGAAATACCTTAAAGTGTTACTAAACTCAAAACAGTAAAATCAGTCTGTATATGCTGTAAATCATGCTTGTTATACTCACTGTGGAACCTAAGGGGTTAATCCCCTGCATTGAGTAAAAAGGTTGTTTGGTCGTGACTTCTCTGATCTTCCCCTTCCTCCAGTGTCCACCTCTTATCTCCGAGCCTCCCCTTCCTCCAGTGTCCCCCTCTCATCTCCTGATAAGACATATCGTATGGAGTCACTCTGCACATGCTCAGTTTGTTGTGTTTTGCTAGAGAGGTTTTTTTTTTCTTTTTGGTAGAGTGCATATGATCAGCACAGGGCCAATCAGCACTGCCCAGACAGAGGTCAGGGGTTCTGCATCCTCCTACAGCAACATGAAAACTCCTACAAGTTTTAACATGAGCTCTGCTGCACACAAGACTGCTCTAACTGCTGATGAGAAAAGGTATTTAGCAGTTTATATTTGCTACAATATTTGGAATTCCATGTTCTGTGTCCTGTGGGAAACCAGATAAAGTGAATGCAGGGTCCTGGGTTTAGTAATACTTTAAGTTATACATTATATATATACGTTACACGGCAGTACTAGACAGAACAGATTTAAAATTTATTGGAAGGTTTACACTTTGATAAAAAAATATAGCTAATTTCCTCAACTTCGTAACAATTGCAAAACAGTGGCAAAACATGTTTCATAGCATAGCATATGATCTTCGTTTAGTGCAGAACCACAGTGTAATGTCTACGGAGTTTAATAAAATGTCAACACAGGGTTGACAAAAACACTTCAAAAACAGCAAACATGCCTTCCAGAGATAAAGCAACCATTTAGCAACGGGACAATTCAGAGACAATAGTCAGACATAGAACACAGTGGCTGGAGAGTATGTAAGCAGCTTTACTGAACAGCATTGTAAAAGGGAGAGACAAGACAGTTGCAGAAAATTATTTCAAATAAGAGGCAGAGATATTGCAGAGACACGCTGCACATCATGTAATACTTTTCAGCAGGCCACATTTGAACAGCCAAAGACAATGCTTCTAATAGTGAGACAAAAATTGCTTTGGATTATGTCAGATGCACAAAAATATTACAGAGACACTCTTCATATCATGTAAGCCTTTGCAGTAGGCTGCATTTAAAGATGGAAAAATTAGGTTTTTTTTTTCCAGAAATAAATGTGTACAAAAATAACACTTTTGCAATAAGGAATGATACATTTAAACAAGTCACAGTCAACACACAAGTGTACCAGGGCATAGCGTAGTGAAATAGGAACACGACAACACAAACGACAAGGCATTTTTCATCCAGAAATAACAAAGTGGATTAAAGTGATTCTAAAGTCTGAAGGTTTTTTACCTTTATGCATTTCATAGGATGCAGGAAGGTAAAAAAAACTTCGGTGTACAGCTCCCACCCCTCTAATACTTACCTGAGCCTAATCTTTGGCCAGGGAAGTACATGAGATCAGCGGCTCTCCTGCCTCTCTCCCTCACTATTGGCTCAGAGACAGCTGTCAATGATAGCCAGTGAGGAGGGAGTCGGGGGAGGGGTTGAGCTGCACTCTGTGTGTCTATGGACACACAAAGTCAACTCGAGAGTGAGTACACACAAGTGCGCCCATTGCAAATGGCATGCTATGGGGGCATTCAGCAGGGGGCAGGAGCCAGAAGTGCCATCAGAGAACAGGGAACACACAATGTTTGTTTTTGTTTTTCAAATACCTTCAGTATCAATATCAATCAATAAATACATCAGTGGTTCATATAGTAAACTCGGGTAGAACTATTCACCCTCAGGTTATCACAGAGGACAAGGGGGCACTCTTTACGTCTGGAGGAAAAGAAAATTAATCTCCAAACATGGAAAGGTTTCTTCACAGTAAGAGCTGTGAGAATGTGGAATAGACTCCCTCAAGAGTTGGTTCTGTCCAGTTCAGTGGATTGCTTTAAAAAAGTCCTGTATTCTTTCCTAGATACACAGATTATAACTGGATACTAACATTTATAGGTAATGTTGATCCAGAGAATATCCGATTGCCTCGCGGGGGATCAGGAAGGACTTTTTTTCCCTGCAGGAGCAAATTGGATCATGCTTTGCTGGGGGTTTTGCCTTCCTCTGGATCAACTGTGGGTGTAGGATTATAACTTTGTTTTTTTTTAATGGTTGAACTGGATGGACTTTTGTCTTTTTTCAGCCAGACTAACTATGTAATTTAAGTTAGAAGTAGAAATATTGCAGCAACACACTGCATATTGTGTAATCCTTTATAGTAGGCTGCATGTAGAGGAAGCAGCAAGGCATTTTTTTTATCCAGGAATAAACATTGCATTGGATTACCAAGCTTTACAGTAAACACTTATGTGTCTCCTCATGCATGTGGAAGAAAAAAAGTCCCTGATTGCTGCGTGGACCTACGGATTTCAGTGGCCTGCACCTGTGGAATGGAATAGGGTGGCTGCTTTCTTCACTCCTCTGCAAGCTGCCCCTGGATAACATCCTGCCTAGTTTTGACCTCCTAGTAATGATCTGCCACCTAACCATCCATTCCTTCCCCATTCTTCAAGCCCACTTGGCAATAAGCTGCAACAGTAGAAATATTATTGGCAACTGATACTCCCTGCCTGTTGTCCCCATCCTCTGTGCTTCCGGCCCTATCTTCCTTAATATCCGATGAAATGAATTGCCGCACATCCTCCAGCAGCAGGTGAAGGTGTGCTCAGATATTTCAGCTGACTCCTCAATGCCAGTTTGCAGGGCTACAGCTGTATTCAAGTTTGAAGTGGAACAAGAAAAGGGTACATTTGCAGATGAAACTGCGCTAGTCTGCGCTGGGGAGAAGGAGGATGAAGGCTTAGTACCTGTTCACATACATATACGTGGATTGGATGTGGTTTGAACCGCATCCAATCTGCATGACATGTGAAAAAACATTGCTTCCACATGTCCACTGCACTCGCGGTGCAGATTCAGTGCTGATTTAAAAAGAACCCTGTCTGATTTCTGAGTAGTGCCTTCAGGCTCAGGTGTAGATTACAGGCTATTGACTTCTATGGGAACTGTTTCCAAACCACATATGTGTGATCAGGATAAGATCCTCAGCTAATCCTGTCCTGAACCTGATATACACCTGACATGAACCTGTGAACAACTACTGTGCCAATTAAATGTGAAACCTGAGCTTCAACCCGCACCGCACATGTGTAAGTCAGACCTAAAAAAAGATTAAAAACAACATTTAAAAATGCTATTAAAGTGGTAGTAAACTCGTTTGTCAATACTTTTACCTACAGGTAAGTTTGCCTGGAAGTAGAATGAATATCTCTTAAATGTTCATTGTTTAGGAGATAATCGAGAGACAATTGTTAAGATTTTTGAGAACTGGAGCATAAGCTCAGAAGGAACGACATACACGTGCCATTCCTTCAGAGCACTGTGCCCTGTCCAGAGACTCCTGCGCACATGCATGATAGTGACGTCATCGTGGCTCGGCCAGTCAGATGGCCAGAGCCCGCTAACCCAGAAGTAAAACCAGGTAAAGATGGAAGCCTCTGCAGCAGTGACAGCGTGCCGCTGGAGGGCTTCGTTTCAGGACCAGTTCACACCACAAAAATGTACCCCAGATGCATTCCAAATACATTTTTGCTTTAAATAGGTGTTCCAGTGCGTGTTTGGTGCATTTTGGTGTGTTACAGTGCGTTTTACTACTTTCTAAGTTCTGTGCAGAAAAAATGCAGCCTGTTCTACTTTTTTTCTGCATCTGGAAAACACTGAAACTACAAGCACTGATGTGAACTATGACATTGACAACCATATAACCTACTTTCTGTGCGTTTTGGTTACAGAAATAAAAAGCAGACTGAAATGAATGGAGTGTAAGCTGGCCCTTAAAGCAGAGCTCCACCCAAAAGGGGAAGTTCCGCTTTAGGCCTTTGTCCCCTGCTGCCCATTAAGGATTGGCACCTTTGGGGAGTGGAGGATGGAGCGGGTACCCAAATTTGACAGGTACCCGCTCCCACTTCCACTGCAATTGCCTAGGGCGATCGGAAGTGGAAGTTGTCCCCCCCCTCCCTCCCCGTAGTCTCCTGGGACACGTGACAGGTCCTAGAAGTATACGGGACCATTCACAAAGCGCAGCACTTCTCATGCATGCGCAGTGGGCACCCGGCTGTGAAGCCACAAGCTGTCACAGCCGGGTGCCCACACTGAAGGTGCCAGGGAGAGAAGACGGCTGGTGAAACCAGCCATGGTGAGGACACTGCTGGACCGAGGGACAGGTAAGTGTCTCTATTTTAAAGTCAGCAGCTACAGTTTGTGTAGCTGCTTTTTTTTTTTTTTTTTTCAGTTGGAGGTCTTCTTTAAGGTAAGTCCTTCATAACGTGCTAACATGTGATGCATACTAGCACATTATGACATTACCTTGCAGGGAATTTTAACATTTTTTTTTAAGCTGCGGATTACTACCTCTTTAATATGTTGATACTAACTTGAGATTTTAGAGACTGGATTTGTATCTACTTAAAAGTGATTGTAAAGGATAAGATATTAAAAACAAACATCATACTTACCTGCTCTGTGCAGTATTGCAAAGAGTGGCCCCAGACCTCCTTTTCTGCGATCTCCTGCTGGCACTCTTGACTCCTCCTCTTCCCTGTGCACTACCATAGGACACCATAGGACACAGTGAGGTTTAGCCCACACAGGACTTGATTGACAGCTGAAGGAGCCAATAACCCCCTCTGCTGACCCTCTGTCCTGAGATTGAGAGATGAAGACAATTTGTACAGGAATTGCATCAAGATAAAAAATGTCCTGGCTTCGAAACCACTCTAAAAAAGAACTTGTACTGCAATTTTTCCCTATGACAGACTATTTGTTAGAAAGGTATGAGAATTCCTGGGACATTCTTTATGGACTTTCTATGTGTAGTTCCAGGTAAATTCCTCCTTCTGCTTGCTCACAGCAGGTTACATAGGAGATCTTATCTCTTACATTGAAGTCACCGGGTTCATTCACCAAGGTGATACAGTTAACAACGCATGTTGTGTCATTTCTGTGTCCCGCACATTGCTTTGTCATTTCATGGATGACCTGCATATATTTAAATAAAACTGATCATCAGGGCAACACAGAGGCAGCCATCTTTCCTTCTGAAAATGCTAATAGCCTGACTGTCATGATGACCCTTTTGTTATAACACCTTGATTCACTGATGTGGAACACATTTTTAGATAACATCTTCTGACTGTATAATCTGAGTCAAGCCTGGGGGTCAGCATCACAGCACACAGGCAACTGACATTTTCAGAAGGAAATCAGCAGTGGCAGCTCTCATATTCCTTTCCTGGAGCGCAAGTGGCACAGCCAAGCACACCGGCTTACAGGTACGTCACTGAGCACATGCGCACTGGCACACCACAAGGGGCACACAATAAAGCGCAATCCGTGTATGTGAGTTGCTGGGGTATCATGTGATTGTTATGACCAATCGTAGCAATCACATGATTACAATGTAAACAAAACAGTCATGAATGGTTTCCATTCATGACTGTTTGCTAACTATGGTGAAGCTGTGATTGGCCCACAGCTATCAAATGGTACCTCACACCCTGTACCATGTGATTAGTTGTAGCCAATCACAACATGTCAACAGAAAGCAAGCTGTCATGAATGGAAAGCCATTAATGGCAGTTAATTATTGCTTATAGCACTGTTATAAGCAATAAAAGTGTAAAAAAAAAAAAAAAACCAGATCAACCCCGCAGATTAGTACACTGAACTACTCTGATGACAGTGTGTAAAAAAAAAAAATTTAAGTAATTGAATAAAAACCTATATATAGTATAATAGTGTATACAAATACACATGAATATGGAAATGTTAAAAAAAACCAAACACTATAAAGAAGATGTCTTCAAAGGGATCAATATTGCAGCATGATAAGGGAGACCACCCATGCTTTAAAAATTACGATATTCATGTGTATTTGTGTTGAAACACGTTGATTGTTAAAAAAAATTGTAAAAATTAATGGGAGTCTCACTTCTAGCACTGCAGTTATTTTTCTATCTATCCTATTAGGAAAGTGTCACTGTACACCACCAATAAGTGACCAACCACAAAGCAGTTTTTTTGTATGTTGTGGGGTTAGCTCAGGTGGGGGATCTCCTTCCTTGGGAAAAAATGTAGACCGCACAGCAGGCTTTCTTCAAAATCTGATTGGTTGTCAGTTTTATTTAAAAGGCTTGCAAAAATATCAAAATAAACAAAACATCAAAATAAACCCTGGCCATCCAGGCACTAACTAAACAGGAGACGTTTCCTCTCTCAGAGGTGAAGGGCTTCTCCCTGTCACCCAAAACAAAAGCAAACCTTTTCTTGTAGATATAGTACATACACACAGCTCTCTCAGAATACCTCTCTGAGTCCCAGGCCACGAGCAACTCCTTGCTCCAGCCCTGCCCTTTTTGTATCACCTGTTAGTGGTCATCAGTGGAGCCCAAACTCTGGTCCGGACCCACCTCCTCAACTGTGGCCCCGAAAACCCGGAGTGGACTCCACCTAAACTGCCAGGTATGAGCGTATGCGAGGTGACACATAGGCCCTGATTCACTATTGGGCGTGGGCGCATATTTATGGGCTTAAGCCCAATTTTCATGGGCGTCCGTCATTTTTTACCCTGCAACCTAATTCACTATTGAGCAGAGCCCATAAGCAGATGCCCAATCTAATTCACAAAAAGACACACGCCCGAAATCAGACTCACAAAACAGACTTGCTAAGAAGCAAGTCTAAAACCATGAAAAATCACTGCAGAGACATGTTCACTTAGAAATTTGCTTTGCCAAATATCAGGACTTCACTTTAAACAATATCTGCTATTTCCAAAAAAATTAAAAATGTGTTAAAAATCGTTTTTTTCAAGGAAATCGACACAGTAAAAATCTAGAAGCCCGTGCAGTGTCTTTGGCAGATAGAACTGAGCATGTGCAGAACACCTTTTAGACCTCTGCCATGGGCGTTTGCTTTTTAGCCACTGACTAATAGTGAATCTGATTGTGGATTCCTCTGAGAGCCGGCACTCGCTCGCGACTATTGTGTTTAATAAACAGCACTCGGCATATCTTCATGTAATCTAACTAGATTTCCTTAGTTCTAGTGATTCTATTTTTGTTTCTTATCCTTTATAATTATTTCTGTAATGATTTTACTTATTTCAAAGGTCTAGATAATATTTATTTTGACAGCTGAATGTAAAAATAAAGGTCCACAATAAAAAAAAAAAAAAAAAAAAAACAGCGTGGGTCCCCCCTCTCATCCATACCAAGCCCTTCAGGTCTGGTATGGATATTAAGGGGGAACTCCACGCTGAAATTTAAAAAAAAAAACAGCGTGGGTCCCCCTCAATATCCATACCAGACCCTTATCCGAGCATGCAGCCCGGCAGGTCAGGAAAGGGGGGGGACGAGCGAGCGCCCCCCCCCTCCTGAACCATATCAGGCCACATGCCCTCAACATGGGGGGGTGCTTTGAGGCAGGGGGGCTCCCCCCCCCAAAGCACCTTGTCCCCATGTTGATGAGGACAAGGGCCTCTTCCCCACAACCCTGGCCGGTGGTTGTGGGGGTCTGCGGGCGGGGGGCTTATCAGAATCTGGAAGCCCCCTTTAACAAGGGGGCCCCCAGATCCCGGCCCCCCCCCCTACGTGAACGAGTCTGCGGTAGATGCTCCCGCAGACTCCTTCACAAAAAAAAAAAGTGTGGTGTAAAAAAAACACAGTACAGGGTCTTTGACAAGTCCTTTATTAAAACAATGTCCCCCGAAGTAGATCCAACGTCAATCACGGCGGCGGCGGCAGGGACCCGAAAAAAGAAAAAAAAAAAAAGGTTCCGCTCCCGTCGGAGGCTCCCAGCCTTGTGAAGAAGAGGCTAGCTGACAGTTCTTATATAGGTATGGGGCGGGGCCAGCCGGGCACATCATCCCCGCCCCTTACCTATTTGAGAAATGTCACCCTGTCTCTCCGCTGAGGCTAACTAGCTGAATGCAGGAGACAGTCTGACATTTCTTATATAGCTATGGGGCGGGGCCAGCCGGGGACATCATCCGAGTGACCCGCCCCATGTCACATGCTTGCTGTTCCCGGCTGGCCCCGCCCCATAGCTATATAAGAAATGTCAGACTGTCTCCTGCATTCAGCTAGTTAGCCTCAGCGGAGAGACAGGGTGACATTTCTCAAATAGGTAAGGGGCGGGGATGATGTGCCCGGCTGGCCCCGCCCCATACCTATATAAGAACTGTCAGCTAGCCTCTTCTTCACAAGGCTGGGAGCCTCCGACGGGAGCGGAACCTTTTTTTTTTTCTTTTTTCGGGTCCCTGCCGCCGCCGCCGTGATTGACGTTGGATCTACTTCGGGGGACATTGTTTTAATAAAGGACTTGTCAAAGACCCTGTACTGTGTTTTTTTTACACCACACTTAGTTTTTTTGTGAAGGAGTCTGCGGGACCATGTACCGCAGACTCGTTCACGTAGGGGGGGGGGCGGGATCTGGGGGCCCCCTTGTTAAAGGGGGCTTCCAGATTCTGATAAGCCCCCCGCCCGCAGACCCCCACAACCACCGGCCAGGGTTGTGGGGAAGAGGCCCTTGTCCTCATCAACATGGGGACAAGGTGCTTTGGGGGGGAGCCCCCCCTGCCTCAAAGCACCCCCCCATGTTGAGGGCATGTGGCCTGGTATGGTTCAGGAGGGGGGGGCGCTCGCTCGTCCCCCCCCTTTCCTGACCTGCCGGGCTGCATGCTCGGATAAGGGTCTGGTATGGATATTGAGGGGGACCCACGCTGTTTTTTTTTTAAATTTCAGCGTGGAGTTCCCCCTTAATACCCATACCAGACCTGAAGGGCTTGGTATGGATGAGAGGGGGGACCCACGCTGTTTTTTTTATTATTTATTTAATTCACGGAAATAATTTAAAATTCAGCTGTCAGTGGGAAACCCCGATGACAGCTGAAACATTCCTTCTGTCCCTGCAGAGAGCTCCGCTATTATATTTGACATTAAAAAGTATAGAGACTGCAACATTGTATCCATTTGTATCCATTCCGGATATAGATGTTTTTATTCGGATACAAATAGATACAATGTTGCAACCTTTATACTTTTTAATGTCAAATATAATAGCGCAGCTCTCTGCAGGGACAGAAGTAATTACTTCGCTATTATATTTGCCGGCCGTAGATGGGGCGAAAATCGAACAATTTTTTTGCCATTGGTGGTAACGTCGGCCCATTGAACAACCGATTTTTTTTTTTTAAAACGGTCAGTTTTCGCCCCATCTAAGGCCTGCATTTTTCTTTTTCTTATTCTTTTTTTTTATTCTTTTTCTTGCAGGTCATGGCTCATGTGCAGATTATTTATCTGTTAAAAGATCAGCCAATTTGCCGATCATTGCAGCTAAAATCGGCCGATCTGCAAAATCGGCCAATTTTTATCCAAATTTACCAATTAAAAAAAGTTGCAAAATCCCCAAAAATGGCTGACCAATTAACCCACTAACGGGCTGAAAATCAGCCGATTTTTTTTGCGGACGATTTTAGACCCATGTAAAGCAGGCCATAGATGGGTCTAAAATCGGCCGATTTTTCTGCCGAAAAGAAAATCGAACGATTTTCGGGCCGTTAGTGGGTTAATTGGTCAGCTGTTTTTCGGGATTTTGGCACATTTTTTTTATCAGTAAATTTGGAACAAAAAATTTTCAACTTTACTGGTAAACAAAATATGCTAAAATCCCAAAAAATGGCTGACCAATTATCCCAATAACGGAAGAGGCCCTTGTCCCCATTAACATGGGGACAAGGTGCTTTGGGGGGGAGCCCCCCTTCCCCAAAGCACCCCCCCATGTTGAGGGCAGGTGGCCTGGTATAGTTCAGGAGGGGGGGCGCTCGCTCGTCCCCCCCCCTTTCCTGACCTGCCGGGCTGCATGCTCGGATAAGGGTCTGGTATGGATTTTGGGGGGATCCCCAAGCTGTTTTTTTTTATTTCAGTGTGGAGTTCCCCCTTAATATCCATACCAGATCCGAAGGGCTTGGTATGGATGGGAGGGGGGACCCCACGCTTTTTTTTTTTTTTTTACATTCAGCTGTCAGTGGGGAACCCCGCTGACAGTTGAAACATTAACACATGGCTGTCACTCCTACAATCCCGCATGAGTTATGTTATCAACTCATGCAGCATTTTAGTAGCGAAAACCAATGCAGCGCTCATGTTTCAGCTGTCGGCGGAGTTCCCCACTGACAGTTGATGTAAAAGTATTGCAGGGAATTATAAACAATTTGTAAAAAACCCGGCGTGGGGTCCCCCCTCCCATCCATACTAAGCCCTTCGGGTCTCGTATGGATGTTAAGGGGTAACTCCACGCTGAAATTAAATAAAAAACAGCATGGGGTACCCCCCAAAATCCATAACAGATACTTATCTGAGCATGCAGCCCAGCAGGTCAGGAAAGGGGGGGGGGACAAGCGAGCGCCTCCCCCGCTCCTGAACCATACCAGGCCACATGCCCATACCAAATTATTCAAACATTTGTAAACAGACCAATTAACTGAAATGGTTTGGCATTTGTACCCCAAATATGACGTTCCCTGAGGCATTGGTAAACCGAGGTACGCCTGTATTAGTATTGCAATCCTTTGTATTGGGATACATAGAACCATCATACATGTGAATTGGCAACATAGCACAACATTTGTGTCACATTGGAGATATCTGGTAGTTACACTGAACTTGCCCAAGGACCTAAGATTGATTCACAGCACAGAAATACAGGCTGGATTAGCAATGTAGCTCCGTGGATTAGTGGTTAGCACTGCTGCCTCACAACTCTAGGGTTGTTGGTTTGAATCCCAACCACGGCAAGGAAGTAGTATGATCTCCATGTGTGGCTGTCTTCAAATAGATGTTCTGGCAACATCTTTGCTTTCTGTCTAAGTGATCCCTAAAATGTGAATTAGAATGAGGCCTTGTCTGTTGAAACACCTTCAAAGCTGCACCTTATGTGAATGTCATACAATGGGGTAAGATAAGAGCCTGGAGCACTAATAGATTTGATAATGATGGTTTACACTCCACCCACTTTTGTGAAGGATTTGGCAAGCAAAGAGCTGACAGAGAGAGAGAAGAGCGAGCCAGTGAGATGAAGAAGAGTGAGCGAGAAAAACATACTGAAGAGTGATAAAGAGAGACATACAGAAGAGTGAGCGAGAGAGAAGAGCGAGCCAGTGAGACAAAGAAGAGTGAGCGAGAGAGAAAAGACTTGGTTGGTGAATCCACACATCAAACTTGTCACAAATACTGGTATGGATTTTTCCACCAAATGCAAAGCAGACCGCACGCCTTCAAAGATTTATTTCCTTTGTTAATTCTCCTGCTTCGTTCACACTATATGCAAATGAAAATTACTGTTTAAGTTGCCAATTTTACTGTGTTTTCTAGAGAATTACTAACTAGTTGTGTTTTCAATTGTGTGTAGCATTGCGATTTCTATTTGAGTCTAGATGTTAAATTGCTAATAAATGGCCAAAATCTTCAAATACCTTTGAACTCTCACTGCAACAAATGGCGTACGTTAATACACTCACATTCACATTCATTATATCCAATATCAGGTACCATGTCAATTCACAAATCGCACCTGAAATTGCACACCCTGGATGTGACTTGTCATGCGATTGGCATGGCCAGCAACTTGCCCTTTGCATGGCAAATTGCACACAATGTTACTGGGGGCTAACACCACTGTCACATCTAATCCGATGCGGCAATTGCCCAACTTACAGTGAAGTTGCACGAGTTCACAATCCAATTGGATGTGAACAGAGCCTACAGTGGCCAATAGGGTGCGACTTGGTCTACGATTTGCAAGTCGCCTGTAATGCCAATTGCATGGCAATCGCAAACAATGTTACTGGGGGCTACCCGGTCACATTAAAGCAGATTTCTAAGTGGTGTTATTGACACCACAGTCACATCATGTGACTTGCATAGAAGTTGCATGATTTCAAAGTTAGGGTACATGGTGATTTCAAGTGCAATTTGCAAGACAATAGACACCGATCTCTCAGCAAATTGCATGAAAAGTAGTGTATTCATTACTCTATTATTACTTGCGGCTCCAACCAAGTTTGAACCACAACAATATGAACGCTCCAATAGCGTGCACATTGAGTGGGACTTGGCATGTGATTTGCACAACATGCAAGTTGTAAATCGTCTGCAAAGTCGCACCCTATTGTCTGCTATTAGAGCGACCACATGGGTGCGTTTCAAACACTGATTTCTATAGTAGTACATGTACTACTTTAGTGGCAATTTGCATAGAGATCTGTGTCAGATGTCTTGAAAATTGCATTAAAATGGTCAACTTTACTGTAAGTCGCAGGATTTGTAAATCAGCTTTGCCCAGAGTGTAATGTTTGGTGATGTTTGATTTCTGGAGTGTTTTGCCAATTGATGGGAAATTCACCATACTAGTCAAATCGATTTGTCATTTTCAGTATTGCATACAAGATGTGGTCATGTGACTGTCTTAACTCATGTGAGAATCTGGAGGGAATTGTGACCATAGTAGCAATAACGGTTCCAATTGGGGTTCCCTTTCACATCCCTGCTCAATGTTCTGTTGTATGCTGCACACGTACATTTCACTGTATATTTCTTTCTGATTTGTGGGGCCTGTATACCAAGGGTTAATGCAGGTAGGAAGCGGATTCATCAGGTGAAAACACTTTCACTGACCAAACTAAGGTCAGTGGTGGGTGTGGCTTCATTGGGTGTGGGGCCTTGTTTGGCGCGCTCCAAATACAACCTAGCTTATATAAAGACGTGCAGTAGGGAGTGATTTGGCCTGTTACTAGGCCGGGTGGTTTGTGACTAAGTCCTTGCTTGTAGTGGTTTGGGGGAAGAAGAGATTTTGTGCTGAATTGCCCCAGACACCACTCAGGCTGTGTTTGGAAGTGGGCTGGAAATGTTTGCATATTTTTGGCCTTGTAAAGTGTGTGTTATTGCACAATGATTGTGTTTTTTCTCTTTGCATTGAAAGCCTCACACATGTCAATCGTTTTGTTTAAAATCTGCTCTTGTTTTAATTTTGCTTGCTTATTTAGACTCCAATGCATTTTTCTGACAAACCTGCTGACAAATGTATGTGTAGGGGATTTGTAGAGGTGGGAGGGGATTTGTAGAGGTGGGAGGGTTTTTTTTCACATGCTTTGTTTTCTTGATATTTTGATCTGAAGACTTTTTTTTTTGAATGGATCTTTATACTACGTGATTGTGTAAGTAAACCTTATGTGCATGAAAATGTTACTTGATTCATCTTCCCCTGTGTTTCCTGCTATAACCTGAGCACACACAGTTCACTAGAAGTATCTTTAGATTGTAAGCTCTTATGAGCAGGAGTGTTTTATTTTTGCCACATCAATCCTATTTTTGTGACTCACCAAGATATTGACTGTACCTACTTGTTCCTGCTGACCAAATAAATGACGATATATTTGATCAATAAATATTTGACCGATGTTTTTGTGTTTATTTTATGTTCAATATATGAACAACCTTAATAGTTACTTTGTATACTTATATAATCTGCTCAAATGTAGCTTGTAAGAGCGTGAATATGCAAGTGTGTGCAAACTGGCTTTTTCAAAACCAAAAAAAAAAAACCCACTTGCACCACAATATTATGTACTAATGAATGTCACATTCACTGTGCAGCCAGCTACAGGTTTTCTACAATTCGATTTACAGTAATAAAATAGTCCACACTTTGTTGATTTTTGGCCTTTGGCAACAAATATTAGCCAAGGTTAAAAAAAACAAATCAATAAGAAACACACATTTGCGAAAGCTATCATAGCCGCACATAAAAATGCGCGATTGCAAACAAATAAGCACCAAACCGGTGTCCGCATGGCGCATGAACAGCTATCCTGGAAGTCCGTCATCACGTGCGCGCGCACCCGGAAGTGGTTGTGGGGAGTGTAAGTGGATGACAAGTGGTTGGAGGTTTTGTGTTGGTTGAAAATTTTGATAACCTTATTGGCATTTGGACATGGCGAGAGCACAGTTATCAACTGAGGAGATGATCCTTATATGTACAGTAAGTGTGGCCATTGCAAACATGTTTATAACATGTGAGGGACAGGTAATTGCAATTTTGTGGGTGGGGCCTAGCAGAATCTCACTTGGTGCACATGCTACTTATCTGTACATTAGCTCCTGGGTATTGATGGGTCAATGATATTAACCACTTGCCTACTGGGTACTCCTACCCCCTTCCTGTCCTGGCCAATTTTCATCTTTCTGCACTGTTACCCTTTGAATGACAATTGTGCGGTCATGCCACATTGTACCCATCTTAAATTTATATCAGTTTTTTCAGACAAATAGAGCTTTCTTTGGGTGGTATTGACTTGCTGCTGTGTGTTTTACTTTTTGCTCGATAAACCACAAAATAGCTCATAATGAATAAAAGTCTGTTTATATTATAACATTTGGTAAACTGGTAATTTAGCAACACTGATGTGCGTTGATGAGGCAGCACTGGTGGGTGGCACTGCTGGCCACAGGTGGGCGTAACTGTTGGGTGGCACTGGTGGGCACTGATCATCGGGGCCGACCCCTGCTTTGATAACTGCTGGTTCTCGGCAGTACTTTCCACACATTCTGATAGCGTGATGAAAGTGCAGCCAAGACCCGGCAAATGCATTTCCCGGTGATCAGCGTGTCATTGGACATGGCTGATCACATGGTAAAAAGCCGCTGTGATTGGCCTTTACCACATCACGTGATCAGCTGTGTCCTTAGGACACAGCAATCACGGAGAGCGCGTTCTGCCAGGATGTCATATGACACCCTCCCAGAGCTGCCTGGATGCAGTGTAGCGTTATTCGGCTATCTGCGGTCGCCCAATAGGTAACCAGCTAGGCCTTCATGGCTAATCTTTGAATATCTGGACATGTATACTGCGTATAATGCATTACATTCTACAATGTGTTGGTGTACACGGTATCACAGTGTGCAATGCGTTGCTGGATTCTGCATGACAGTGGACAGCGTATCACAGTGTGCAATGCGTAGCTCCATCCTGCATGACAGTGTACAGTGCATTACAGTCTACAATGTGTGGGTGTACACGGTATCACAGTGTGCAATGCGTTGCTCCATCCTGCATGATAGTGTACAGTGCATTACAGTCTACAATGTGTGGGTGTACACGGTATTACAGTGTATTACAGTGTGCAATGCGTTGTACACTGCAGTGTGCACTAAAGCATTTTACACTCATGCACTGTACACACTAAAGCATTTTACACTCATGCACTGTACACACTAACGCATTTTACACTCATGCACTGTACACACTAACGTATTTGACATTTTTAGTGTGCAATGCGTTAGTGTGCAATGCCTTGGACAGTACAATACATGTGCATACCCTGAAAAAGGGTCCTGCACATTTTTGGCCCGGATGCGGTGCAATTTGAGGTGTGCAAAATGTTTGTCTCTAATTGCAACGCACACAAATTGCATGTGATTTGCCCAGGAGTGCGGTGTTAGACCACAATGCATGTATGTGAAGCCAGAATAAAAGGATGTGGATTTTGTCTACTTTTACTTGCGCATGTTAACATTATGTAAGTGCATTTTTTTTCTGTTTAACATGCTATAGAAATGCAACATGCATTTGGATGGAGTGTTTTTGTATGTGCATTTTGGAAGTATTCTAAACACACATTGACCCTAGGGCCACACCATATCTTATGCAGGCCATAGATGGGTCGAAAATTGGCCGATTTTTCGTCCGAAAATAAAATCGGCCGATTTTCGGATCGTTAGTGGGCTATTTGTTCGGCCGTTTTTCGGTATTTTGGCAGATTTTTTTTTTCGGTAAAGTTGGAAAAAAAAACGGCCGAATTTGCCGATCGGCCGATTTTCGCGGCAATGATGGGCAAATTGGCCGATTTTTTACTGATAAAAAATCTGCACATGAGCAGTGACCTGCAAGAGGAAGACAAAAAGAAGAAAAAGAAGAAGAGGATGAAGAAGAGGATGATGATGAAGAAGAAGAAGAGGATGATGATGATGAAGAAGAAGAAGAAGAGGATGATGATGAAGAAGAAGAAGAAGAAGAGGATGATGATGAAGAAGAAGAAGAAGAAGAGGATGATGATGATGATGAAGAAGAAGAAGAGGATGATGATGATGAAGAAGAAGAAGAAGAGGATGATGATGATGATGATGATGAAGAAGAAGAAGATGAAGAAGAGGATGATGATGAAGAGGATGATGATGATGAAGAAGATGATGAAGAAGAAGAGGATGATGATGATGATGATGAAGAAGAAGAGGATGATGATGATGATGATGAAGAAGAAGAAGAAGAAGAAGAAGAAGAAGAAGAGGATGATGAAGAAGAAGAGGATGATGATGATGATGAAGAGGATGATGATGAAGAAGAAGAGGATGATGATGAAGAAGAAGAAGAAGAAGAAGAAGAAGAAGATGATGATGATGATGAAGAGGAGGATGATGATGAAGAAGAATAAGAGGATGATGATGAAGAAGCAGAAGAAGAGGATGATGATGATCAAGATGATGAAGAAGAAGAGGATGAAGAAGAAGAGGATGAAGATGATGAAGAAGAAGAGGATGAAGAAGAAGAGGATGATGATGAAAAAGAAGAAGAGGATGATGATGAAAAAGAAGAAGAGGATGATGATGAAGAAGAAGAAGAAGAAGAAGAAGAAGAAGGATGAAAAATGAGAGGAATTCCAGTATGGCAAAAAGTGTCCCTGCAGAGAGCTCCGCTATTTCTTTGACAGTTCCTTGACATTTACAGCGGTTGCAACATTGTATCTATTTGTTTCCGAATAAAAACATCTGTATCCTAAATGGATACAAATAGATACATTGTTGCAACCGCTGTAAATGTCAAGGAACTGTCAAAGAAATAGCGGAGCTCTCTGCAGAGACACTTTTTGCCGGCTGTAGACGGGATGAAAATCGGCCGATTTTTTTTTTACCATTGCTGGCAACGTCGGCCGCTTGAACAACCAATTTTTCATTTTTTAAAAGAAAAATCGGCCGTTTTTCTCCCCGTCTATGGTCTGCATAAGCATTAGTGTGCCTGGGGGAGGGGGGGGACCTTTGGCCTTTCCAAACACAGTAGATGCTCCAAGAATGTTTCCTTGAACTCTTGAAATGGTTAAAAAGGAAAGACACTCTAGATAGCCTGCACTGAGAATTGACTGTCATGATGACGTGTCAATGATTATTTGCTCTCATTTTTCAGGAGTGGTACTGCTTGCGGTTGAAGCTGGTAGAAATCCACCTTCACGTCCTCCACTCACCTTCACTTGTGGCCAGTGGATATTTTGTGGCCGCAGGCAAGAACTGGCATCGAGGACCTGCATAATGACCCTGGCATGCCAGAGGTGGTTTGGAAGCAGCACAGCAATTTGACCATCCCTTTCCTCTATGTTGGTTTTAGGGGTGCAGAATTGCTTCTCGTTCGTGAACGGACTGTCGCCGGATATCAGAGTCCCCATATTTTCAAGATATGTTTTAGCCATGTTGGCTTATTTTTATGTTATTTTCCAAGTGTGTCGCACCTAACCGCACAGTAGTGTGGTGCCATGCGTATTTGTGGCTGTGAATGGGGCTGTTTTTAATAGACGTGTGTAGGTGCAACAACGTTTTCATCATGGTACCTGCGCACATCTACATAGGGCATTGCATTTCTTTGCTGTGCTGGAAAATGTGTGTTCTTGCATGCGTTTCTGCACCACCAATGGTGTGAACAAGTCCTAAGGGCTGGTTCACACTATAGAAACAGTCTAGATGTGTTCCTGATGGGTTTTTTTCATGCCCTTTTGGCATGCATGTTTAGTGTGTTCCAGTACATTTTGAATGCGTTTTGGACATGTTTACATTGCATTTTTATATCCCTTCCACTTATTTTTTTCTATTTTCTTTGTATTCAATGTAGTTAGGGACATGTGCGTTTTAGTACATTCAAGGACGTTTCAATGTGTTCCAGTACAGTTCTGTGCAGAAACAATGCAGCGTGGTCAACTTTGTTTACAGCACCTGCAATGCACTGAAAATGCAAGTGCTGATGTGAACTATGACATTGACAACCATATAACCTTCTTTCTGTGCGTTTGTGATGCCGAAAAAGCAACTGAAACACATGTAGTGTGAACTGGCCCTAAAGTTTATTAGAGGTCAGGGAACGGGACTGACCAGGAATTGTGAATTCAATCAGACTAGTGGTGATATACAATCAGCAATTGTATAATAATGTGAGATCTGAGCTGTAGCTGATAGAAAATGAGACACATTCACTTGATCAGTAAATAGATAGTTAAAGAGTGGGGCGGTGATCCATAGATTTGCATATGGGACAGGTGATGGCGGGGTGGGGGAGGGGGTCAAGTTGTATAAGGAGACAGATTTAAAAGAGAAAAATGTTACAATGAAATATACACGGCATGAAAATGGCACATTTCCTAATTGGCAGAAGAGTACATTCATCCACTTTCTAGTCATTAGGCAAAATCATAATTGTTTGATCAATATTCCTGGCACTGACACAACCCAGAAAATTGATCTCCAATTTTTAGGATGTAGCCATGACCGGGATTAGAACCCATGACCCAAGTGCTGTAAGTTCTGAGCTCTAACCACTAAACCACTGTGGGAGACACAGTTTGAGTTATAATGTAGAATAGTTACATTGTTTAAAAATGATAGAGCGAGCGCTGGTCAAATGATATAGACTAGTAAAATGGTATTACACAAGATAAATATAACCACGAACAGTAGTGCATGAACTCGTGAAAGGTCATCCACCCCTGTGACAGTGTACTACACTATTGAGCACCTTTCTGGCTCCTGTGGCTGAGCTAATTCCTCCCCAGGACCATTTGGGCACCCACCCTGATGGATGGATGGATGGATGGAGCTGGATGACTAACCCATAACTGCCAGCATACCGCTGCACCCCCAGATGTGTGGAGTGTATAACCCATACACATTAATACTTTTGTTCTGGTGAGTGTAGACCAGTCCCAAGGGTGGTTTACCTTTCACGAGTTCATGCACTACTGTCCGTCATGGAGAGACCACACGTGCCATTCATAGGCACTCTCTGAGTTGGTACTCTCACACGAAGGACATTCCATTATTCAGGAATGATTCTATGAACTTATTTTAGCACCATTTACAATATTACATCATTGTTGCAATTCTTTGCACTTTTTGGTTTTTACATGCGTTCATTATTGATCACATGCATTTATAGCGCTGCACTTGTCTTTACCATAGAATAGTTACGTGATTAAAGAGAATGAAGATATATAATTATATTGGGAAATTAGAAGTATATAAATTATTTGAGATATAAGTGTGTAAATGTTTAACATTTGAGTACAGAATGTATGACATTCATTAGTAAATGCATTAGTTTCCTGATCATTTTGGAGACACAGCAAGAAAATAAATAGAAGAAAATAGAAAATTCTAATACAGGTGTACAGGTGTATTTATAACATTCTAAGAATTCTTTTGCCATCATGAAAACGCCAATGTAAATAAAGCCCGCGCTTGTGCGCCATCTAGCGAACATATCCGGTATTGCACCTAAAAATGTGCCAGTGATAGCAAAGTAGTCAATAGACGCTCGTCAATGAGCTTGCTAGACGCTGGTCAGACGACTGATTGATTGACCGGAGTCTGCCTGAATGGTCAGTCTCTGCTATTACACTCACATCTTAGTGAATCAGGGCCATAGCGTCCCTCTATCACCTCGGCGTTCATACTGTCACAATGTGTATAGTTTGCTTAAGTTTGGGTGGTCTCATTCATCATGCTGCAATATTGATCACTTTGAAGATGTATTTGCTTATCAGCGTTCAGCCTCTCATAGAGTTTATAGGCTGCTGGCACCTGTGCCCTCCGTCCTCTGCATGCACCTAAGCTCCAGGATCTCGCCCCGCGGACGTGAAGCCTACATTGTGCAATGCTGCAAAAATTACTGGAATCATTTCCAATTCTTGGTTTTAAAGAGCAGTGTAGAGCAGTCACATGTCACTGACAAGTGCTCGGAATGGGTCTCTGGAGTTTCTGGGCTACTTATGTAAGGTGAAGGTGTCTGAACCCATATAAAGAATCCACTTATTGCTCCGACTTTGTAATTATTACCATGAATACCGTGAATGACACAGAACTCCTATGTGAAAACTCACATCACCCCACTACCTCCGCACATGACTAACAATTTTTGCTAACTTTGACCTGTGCGGTGATAAGATATCAGTTATAGGATCCTCAGTTTATTGGCAATCTTTATTCCACAAAAAAACATTCTATGACATTGAAGAGGAAGAAGAGAATTTCCGTGGCTGTAATGATTTCACTCGGTCAATAAATAAATAAAAGTGTGACCAATATATGGTGATAGTCTAGGTGGGCGTTGGAGAATTTTGTTTTGTTTTGTTTTTTGTTTCTTAACCCCTTTTCTGTCAGGGCAATTTTTAAATTTTTCACACATTTTAAAATCTGAGAAAATTACTTTAAAATCCCAAACAAATATATCACTCTTAGATTGTAAGCTCCCAGGATCAGGCCCTCCTAACCCTCTTGTATTGAACTGCATTGTTGCTGTATTGTCTCCCTTTATATTGTAAAGCGCTGAGCAAACTGTTGGCAATATATAAATCCTGTATAATAATAATAATATTTTCTGAAAGCAGGTACCCCGCAGAATAAAATGGTGGAAGTTGCAATTTTTTATTCTGCATTCTATTGGCATACTTGTTTATCAAATGCATATCTTTAGTAAAACATACACTGCAATGAATTTTAGTGCACACAAACAATATAATACCAATTTTGTTTTAGTAAAGTATAAAAGCTGAGATTTTGTCAAGTCAAAAGATGCCGAATATGTCAAGCTTTAAAATTGTTCAGACCTGTGAAATGGTGAAAAACTGTTACCAAAAATTGTCTATAGGCAAAACGTTACAAGCCTTTACAGATTATCAGTTTTGAGTTTATTGTGAATTATGACTAGAATTGTTGCTCTCATTCATGCAGATACTTCATGTCTAGCACAATTGTTGTTTATATATGCATCCAATGTGCAGGTTTACATTTAGGTGTGTGTGCAGGACGATAGGGGTGCTTTCAAATTTTTAAAAAATTATTTTTATTTTATCATATTTCAATTTTTTTATACACTTTTTTAAATTTAACCTCATCCCGCAAATGTGGGGCATATACACGGCCTGTTGATGGGTGGGCTTTAACGCCAAGCAGACTCATATATGTGTCTATTTATAAACAAGCTACTGTTACATAGTTACATAGTTAGTTTGGCTGAAAAAAGTCCATCCAGTTCAACCATGAAAAAAAATACAAGTTATAATCCTATACCCACAGCTGATCCAGAGGAAGGCAAATAACCCAGCAAAGCACAATCCAATTTGCTCCTGCTGGGAAAAAAATTCCTTCCTGATCCCCCAAGAGGCAATCAGATATTTCCTGGATCAACTTTACCTATACATTTTAGTATTCAGTTATATTCTGTGTATCCAGGACTTTTTTGAAGCAATCCACTGAGCTGGCCAAAAATAACTCTTGAGGGAGTCTATTCCACATTTTTACAGCTCTTACTGTGAAGAAACCTTTCTGTGTTTGGAGATTAAATCTCTTTTCCTCCAGACATAAAGAGTGCCCCCTTGTCCTCTGTGATGACCTCAGGGTGAATAACTCTACACCGAGTTCACTATATGAACCACTGATGTATTTATACATGGAGATCATATCCCCCTTATGTATTATACATGGAGATCATACCCCCCTTATGTATTATACATGGAGATCATATCCCCCCTTATGTATTTATACATGGAGATCATATCCCCCCTTATGTATTATACATGGAGATCATATCCCCCCTTATGTATTTATACATGGAGATCATATCCCCCCTTATGTATTATACATGGAGATCATATCCCCCTTATGTATTATACATGGAGATCATATCCCCCCTTATGTATTATAAATGGAGATCATATCCCCCCTTATGTATTATACATGGAGATCATATCCCCCCTTATGTATTATACATGGAGATCATATCCCCCTTATGTATTATACATGGAGATCATATCCCCCCTTATGTATTATACATGGAGATCATATCCCCCCTTATGTATTATAAATGGAGATCATACCCCCCCTTATGTATTATACATGGAGATCATATCCCCCCTTATGTATTATACATGGAGATCATATCCCCCTTATGTATTATACATGGAGATCATATCCCCCCTTATGTATTATACATGGAGATCATATCCCCCCTTATTATTATACATGGAGATCATATCCCCCCTTATGTATTATACATGGGGATCATATCCCCCCTTATGTATTACACATGGAGATCATATCCCCCTTATGTATTATACATGGAGATCATACCCCCCTTATGTAT
Organism: Staurois parvus; assembly: GCF_062004578.1. NCBI lineage: Eukaryota > Metazoa > Chordata > Amphibia > Anura > Ranidae > Staurois > Staurois parvus. The sequence goes on from NW_028317847.1 coordinate 1,939,727, forward strand.
TATACATGGAGATCATACCCCCCTTATGTATTATACATGGAGATCATATCCCCCCTTATGTATTATACATGGTGATCATATCCCCCCTTATGTATTATACATGGAGATAATTCCCCCTTTATGTATTATACATGGAGATCATATCCCTCCTTATATATTATACATGGAGATCATATCCCCCCTTATGTATTATACATGGAGATCATATCCCCCTTATGTATTATACATGGTGATCATATCCCCCCTTATGTATTATACATGGTGATCATATCCCCCTTATGTATTATACATGGTGATCATATCCCCCCTTATGTATTATACATGGAGATCATACCCCCCCTTATGTATTATACATGGTGATCATATCCCCCCTTATGTATTATACATGGTGATCATATCCCCCCTTATGTATTATACATGGAGATCATTCCCCCTTTATGTATTATACATGGAGATCATATCCCTCCTTATATATTATACATGGAGATCATATCCCCCCTTATGTATTATACATGGAGATCATATCCCCCTTATGTATTATACATGGAGATCATATCCCCCCTTATGTATTATACATGGTGATCATATCCCCCTTATGTATTATACATGGTGATCATATCCCCCCTTATGTATTATACATGGTGATCATATCCCCCCTTATGTATTATACATGGAGATCATACCCCCCCTTATGTATTATACATGGAGATCATATCCCCCCCTTATATATTATACATGGAGATCATATCCCCCCTTATGTATTATACATGGTGATCATATCCCCCCTTATGTATTATACATGGTGATCATATCCCCCTTATGTATTATACATGGTGATCATATCCCCCCTTATGTATTATACATGGAGATCATACCCCCCCTTATGTATTATACATGGTGATCATATCCCCCCTTATGTATTATACATGGTGATCATATCCCCCCTTATGTATTATACATGGTGATCATATCCCCCCTTATGTATTACACATGGAGATCATATCCCCCTTATGTATTACACATGGGGATCATATCCCCCCTTGTGTATTACACATGGAGATCATATCCCCCCTTGTGTATTACACATGGAGATCATATCCCCCCTTGTGTATTACACATGGAGATCATATCCCCCCTTGTGTATTACACATGGAGATCATATCCCCCCTTATGTATTACACATGGAGATCATATCCTCCTTATGTATTATACATGGTGATCATATCCCCCCTTATTATTATACATGGAGATCATATCCCCCCTTATGTATTATACATGGAGATCATATCCCCCCTTATGTATTATACATGGTGATCATATCCCCCCTTATGTATTATACATGGAGATCATATCCCCCCTTATGTATTATACATGGAGATCATATCCCCCCTTATGTATTATACATGGTGATCATATCCCCATTTATGTATTATACATGGTGATCATATCCCCCTTATGTATTATACATGGAGATCATATCCCCCCTTATGTATTATACATGGAGATCATATCCCCCCTTATTATTATACATGGAGATCATATCCCCCTTATGTATTATACATGAAGATCATATCCCCCCTTATGAATTATACATGGAGATCATATCCCCCTTATGTATTATACATGGAGATCATATCCCCCCTTATGTATTATACATGGTGATCATATCCCCCCTTATGTATTATACATGGTGATCATATCCCCCTTATGTATTATACATGGAGATCATATCCCCCTTATGTATTATACATGGAGATCATATCCCCCCTTATTATTATACATGGAGATCATATCCCCCTTATGTATTATACATGAAGATCATATCCCCCCTTATGAATTATACATGGAGATCATATCCCCCTTATGTATTATACATGAAGATCATATCCCCCCTTATGAATTATACATGGAGATCATATCCCCCCTTATGTATTATACATGGAGATCATATCCCCCCTTAATCTCCTCTTCTCAGTAGAGAATAAATCCAGTTCCTATAATCTTTCCTCATAGCTGAGCTCCTCCATGCCTCTTATCAGTTTGGTTGCCCTTCTCTGTACTTTCTCCAGTTCCCCAATGTTCTTACTGTGCTGAGAGCAAGCTTGCTGCTTGCTCCCAGCACAACTACTAACATGTAACAGGACACTCCTGATGCATACTTGTGATTGGGAGCTTTCCAATCAAGTGACCACTGTGACAGCCCGCCTCCGCCTCCTGGCATTTAGATCCAGTTACAAACCTGGGAGGTGGCAACGGCAGGTAGGGGTTGAAGAGTAACTCCAAAAAAAAATAGCAAATACAAAAAGAATATAGCATATACTCATGCTACATATACATATAGCATATACTCCGGCTCAAGGACCGCTGGGACAGCAGCTGCAGGGGCACGGTGGGGTATGAGTGCCTGTGATCAGTCCTGTAGTAGTTGCTAGACAGGTGAGCTGCAGGGCAGGCTGAAGGCAGGGAGCAGGATCCGGATGCAGCCATGCTGGATGGATGGATCACTGAGAGGTGCGTTTTGAGGATGCAGGGTCAGACAAGCCGGGTTCGGTATTGGTCGGGCAGATTAGGCATAAATGGCAGGAGGAAGAGTAGTCGGGTCACAGGCAAAGTCAGCAGCAGATGATCAATCAGACAGGAGCAGAGACAGAAGGGTAATCCAAAGCAAGCCAGAGGTCAGGGCAGGTGGTGAATAATCCACCACCACATGAATTGATCCACTCACCAGATCTCCATGCTGGTAAGATTATAAACCAGCTATAACCGCTTTTGATCTGGGAGCAACAATCTGCAGCAGCAACCCCAACTGATGGAAATATCTTCAAATAACCATTAGCTCCTCATTAGTTGGAATGGGACATGAAGAAAGAAAACCTTCTGGCAATGGCATGTGTTGATGTGCCATCCTGGAGGAGTTGGACTGCCTGTGCAATCTCTGTAGGGTCCAGGTATGGCCTCATGCTACCAGTAGTGACACTGACCCTAGCCAAATGCAAAACTAGTGAAAAACAGTCAGAAAAGATGAGTAGGAAAAAAATGTCCGTGTCCTCCACCTGTAAAACCATTCCTGTTTTGGGGTTCGTCTCATTGTTGCCCATCTAGTGCACCTGTTGTTAATTTAATTAACACCAAAGCAGCTGAAACTGATTAACAACCCCCTCTGCTACCTAACTGACCAGATCAATATCCCAGGAGTTTAAATTGACTTGATGCTATACTCTGATTAATAAGTATTCCTTTAATTTTTTTTGAGCAGTGTAGTTTATTTTCCACTGGAGTATTTGTTGATTTTGTTTGCTAATACTCTTTTTGTTTGTTCTCTGGTAGTTGGTTTTAATATTTAGTGCTATAATAATGGCGTACCTAGATGTACCTATTTATGGGCTGATGTGTTTAACAGGTTTATGTTCTCTAATAGGGCTTTTTCCATCTTTAGGATGAGTGATCATTATAGCTCTGGTTCACTTGGTGATGGTAAGCTTTCTGATATGTTTGTTACATTTGTATACTCTTCTTAAGCCTGATTACCATCTAGTGGTGATTTTTATGGTTGCAGGTATAGATGTTTTAAATGTGCTGTTGTGGACACATACAGTATGTCATCCATTTACTTTACCCCATCTTGCTATTTGACTGATCTTTTCCAGAGAAACTCTTCAGTATCAATTCAGGGGCAAAAAAAGTTACCTTTATATTGAATTAGCAGTTTAACTGTTTTTGAGCAGTTCTATATGAGATGGTACTTCTACTTACTTACTCTCCATTTAATATTATTATTATACAGTATTTATAAAGCGCCAATAGTTTGCTCAGCGCTGTACATTACAAAGGGGGACAGAACATGTGACAGAACAATACCAATACAATGCAAAACATGAGGGGATTGAGGGCCCTGCTCTTTCGAGCTTACAATCTAGGCTCTGTGGGTGGGGTTCTTTAGGGGCCCTAAAGTTGGTTGTCCCCTTTTCACCCCTTTGTCCACCTAGGAAGCTGGTTTGATAGCTGCACTAGTTTTCCATACACACATGGAAAATATCTAAAATGTAACTATATGTTTTAGGTATTTTGATTCTCTTTGCATTTACATGGATGATTGAGTCTCTATGCATCTATTCTTTATGCTTTATATTATATCTAGCGAGATACTGTTCCATCCTGAGGAAGCAGATCAAGTTTATGAAACGTGTTGTGAGCTGAGAAGTTTTTCTACTTCACATTACCAAGGACAAACTATGTATAAAGATGTAGATACAGGACAGTGTTATATTATTAATGATATTATGCTTCCCACATGCAACATGATTAGTTGGATATATGTCTATATGCATTATAATGTTGTATGATTGGTCCAATGCAGTGATATTAATAAAATATTTCTGATTTTAAACTGTAAGGTCTCAAGGGGGTATCTCTCTCTAAAGTTCGGTTTCGTGGTTGTGTTCTTGTGGTACTTTTTTGGCACTATTTCTCAATTATATTTCTAGATGAAATGTGTCTGTTCTCTTCCTCTGAAATAGTGGACTTTCAAAAAGGATTTACAAACTCTCCTGCAAATAAATGTTTTTTGGTCTTTAGACTCAGAAAAAAGACACTGTTATTTGTTTATTCCAGAGGAAATCTGCCTGCTCTCTCCTTCTGACATTGCAATTAAGCAACAAAGGACTACATACTAGCAAATCAGTTCTATTTTTCTAGATTTTGGCTATGAATAAGTACACAAATTTTTATTTGATGATACAACCTGCCAAGACTCTCCCTCTTCCACTGTAGCCTAGTAAGAATGCATGTTGTGCAGTGTGTGCGTGTGTCATATTTCACATGACTGTCATATGCCTTTAAGTGTTCTCTATATTTTGTCTCTGCTCCTCCTTTTCCCTTGGTTTAGTTAATGCTGTATAGATAGCCCACCCCTTTTCCCAGTACGGCATTGCAGCTTCTAGCCTCATGTCATGAAGCAGGTCACATTATGATCTTTTATATTTCAATGTTTTTTATTAATTTTAAACAGTATAAACCAGAGGCAACAAGACACGCCCACGCAGGGGCTATCAATTGCACAGATAAAAAATGCAAAATAGAAAAAACAGTGCTCTAACGCCAACAGGGCAAAAGGAACACCCACGCGGGGGCTATCAATGGCACATAAGTTACAAAACATTAATGTAACTCTGACTGTGACAACTAAAGGCAGCAATCCACTGTTGCACCAAAAACAAACAGAGAAAGAGAGAAAGGAAAAAAAAACAAAAAACAAAGAGCAGGGGTCCAAGAGCGCCAATACCAAACGCCATTACATCCCCAGACTAGCCAGGGGGGAGCGTGGGAAAGGCATATTATTTTTTAAAAATTTACGATGGGAGTCGTTGCAGATAGATACTCAACATCTGTTCGTTGAGCATCATAGTGGTCATACGATCCCACACCCCCTGAAGAGGGACAACAGACTCTTTCAGGCCTGAGCAATTGTTCTAGTGGTCGATAAAAACAAACAGGAAGCCAACTTCTGCTGGTGAGCCAACAGGCCAGGTATGGGGCAATGAAGCAAGGCATACAGAGCATCCCGGCTTATGGAGAGATGGAACAAGGTGAAAAGGAGGCCAAACACACAGACCAAAAACGAAACAGTCTCGGGCATGACCACCAGATATGCAATACATCTCCACGATGGCCACAACCCCAAAAGCATCGATCACTACAAGCAGGGTTAGCCTGGGCCAAACGAGCCGGAACCCAATACCAACGAAACAATACCTTATAGGCTGCCTCCAGCGTAGTCGTAATAAATGAGCATTTAGCTATGAGTGACCAGGCCTTATTCCAGTCCTCCGGATCCACAGCCACTCCCAGGTCGCGTTCCCACTGAACAACATATGAATGAGAAGTATGCGACGAGCGTCTGTTCAGAGCTGCATAAAGAAGGGAGATATGGCCCGGGGCGCCCGGACGCTGCTGGCAAAGCTGTTCAAAGGCAGATTTCTGGTACGGGAAAACAGAAGTGCCCCGCAGCGAGAGCAGCCAGTGCCGCAATTGAAGGTATCGAAAAAATTCCGCCAGGGGGACATTCTGTGACTCCCGAAGAGAATTCCAGGTGAGGAAGGATTGAAAAATCAAAAAGTGTCGCACCTGCGAAAAACCATTAGTCACCCACCAAGAAAACGCCCTTGGGTGATCTAAACCAGGTGGGAAAAGAGGGTTGTTAATAATTGGGAGCAAAGGCAGAAAAGGTGACATCAGGCCACCGGAGTAACGTACCCAGTCCCAGTCTTGTAAGCCATGAAGCAACATCGGACTCACTGCCATAGGGCGAAGGCAGGGGGAAGCCATAGAAGCATCGACGTTGTGATAGGGGCACAATTAGGTAGTTCCAGCAGGACCCAGAGAGGAACATCAGAGGAAGTGTGCAACATAGACAGCAGGGCAATCTGGCTCGCCTGATAATACTTAGTTACATTTGGCACCCCAAGATCACCCTGGAGTCTATGAGCAAAGAGCGTATTTCCGGAGACTCTGGGGTGCTTATCGGCCCAGATAAAACGCATAAACTTTGCCTGAAGCAACCGAAGAAAATGAGGGGGAACCCGCACTGGGAGGGTGCGAAAATAATATAACAATTTCGGCAGGATGGTAATTTTCCCCGAATTAACCCGTCCTATCCAAGACAGGTGTGGAAATTGCCAAGAATGCATAAGAGAAGATAGAGAGCTAAGCAATGGATAATAATTTGCAGCAAACAGGGAGTCATAGATGGGGGTCAAGTGAATGCCTAAGTATTCAAGAGAAGAGGAAGCCCATTTGTAAGGGAAGTGGGATTGTAGGCGCGAAACCAAATCTGAAGCCAAAGTAATATTGAGAGCGACAGTCTTATCCAAGTTAATACGGAGACCCGAAATCAAGGAGAAGCGCTCAAGAACCTGTTGCAAATTAGGAAGCGTCATCAGAGGATTAGTAAGAGTCAAAAGGGCATCGTCCACAAAAAGGTTCAGCTTGAACTTCTGTCCCGCGTATGGAACCCCCGATACATTGCAATCGGTCCGGAGCGCTAAAGCCAGCGGCTCAAGCGCCAGGACAAAGAGCGCCGGGGACAGGGGGCAACCCTGTCTCGTCCCACGCCCAATAGGAAAGGGATCCGAGAAATACTCAGCGTATTTAACGGAGGCCAAAGGAGAAGAATACAAGGCTTGAATCCAAGAAAGAATAGAATCCCTAAAACTCCAACAAGACAGCACAAACCGCAGATATTCCCAGGATAGAGAATCAAAGCCTTTATATATGTCTAAGGACAGTAGAATCCTGGGATTTTCCGCTGTTGCAGAAAATGTATAAGATGGACCACCTTACGAACGTTATCATCCGCCTGCCTCCCAGGCACGAGCCCTACTTGGTCCCTGTGGACCAGGCTACGCAAATATTTATTGATGCGAAAACTAAGGATCTTGCCCAATATCTTCAGGTCTTCATTAAGAAGAGAAATGGGCCGGAAGGCTTGCGGTTCCTGTACATCATCGGTCGTCTTAAGAATCATGGAGATATGCGCTCTAAGCGCATCTGGAGAGGGCAAGAAGCCCTGTCGTAACTCATTAAAATAGCCAAAAAGGGCACCAACAGGGCCGAAAATTTCTTATAATAGAGACCGGAGAAGCCGTGGGGACCTGGGGCCGCGGTGGACCGTAAAGATTTGATAGCTTGGAGCACTTCCGGTGCAGTGACAACGGCATTGAGGGCCATCTGTGCTGCATCGGATAATCCAGGAAGTCGGAGATCTTGAAAGAATGCCTCTGCTTGAGCCACAGGGAAGTGATCTGGTTTAGCGTAGAGGCGCGAAAGGAAGTCTGAGAAACGTGAAACAATCTGCTGGGGATTAGAAGTACAGCCACCTGTGGGAAGTCGCAGTCGGATCGGTTTATGGGGTTTCCCCACAGAATTGAGTTTCCTGGCCAGCATTATTAGCACAGGAATAAAATTTGTGTTTGGTCCAACGCAGGGCCCGTTCCACCTCCGAAGAGGCAAGTAGGTCCAACTCTACCGCCAGAGCGTCCCGAGCGTGTTTATGGTCCGTGAGTGGAGATGACTTCCAACGCGCATCCGCAGATGCCAAGAGGGAATGAAGCTCCAAAAGTTGGCGCTCCTGCTCCTGCTTCCGGACCGCCGCCAGCTGTATAACATGACCACGCACCATGGCCTTATGCGCCTCCCATAGGGGCACTGCCGAAGAGACCGATCCCGAGTTTTCCGTGAAGTATGTTCGTAAGAAAAATTCTGTTGGCAAGTAGTCTGAGTGGTCAATAAAGAGTCATTGATGCACCAATGAAAAGGGCACCGTTGTCACCCAGAGAGGGCAAGAAGGAGTACCAAGGGATCATGGTCCGACCAGGGTGAGGAGGGAATAGTTATCTGCTGGACCAAGGGAAGCTGCTGAACATGCATGAATATATGGTCAATTCTACAAAAACTGTCATGAGGATTAGAATAGAATGTAAAGTTGCGCTCAGTTGGGTGAAGTTCCCTCCAGACGTCCGCCAGCCCCGCCATCCACAAGAGAGAGCGCATACGTTCCTCCAGCACTAAGTCGTGAGAAGGGGCCGCCCCCCGTGCGTAGCGCCTATCCAATGTGGAATCCAAGGTAACATTTGAATCTCCCAAAAAAAGAAGACCCTTGGAGTGTTGGGAAACAATGGTGCAAAGATGCGAAAAGAATTTATGCTGAAAACGATTAGGCACGTAGTAAGAGACAAAAGTAACCTCCTGGTCCCAGAGGGTGCCTTGCAGAAGCAAATACCTGCCCGTGGGGTCCACTATTTTCCGAGCACAGACAAAAAGGAGATTGCATTTGAAAGCTATCAGCACACCCCGACGCTTCTCAAGAGCCGAGGCCGTGTAAAAGGTGGGATAGTGAGGTGAAAGATAACGTGGAGTGGAGGACTGAGAAAACTTGGTCTCTTGTAAACATACCGCATCAATTTGTTGCGATTTGAGGCGATAAAAAACTTTAGCCCGCTTCTGAGGCGAATTGAAGCCTTGAACATTTTGTGAATGTATTTTCAAAAGGGGCGAGACCATGGCGGCATCAACGCAACACGCTCAGCAGAAAAAGCATAAAGCAGCCAAAAATGTCCACTCCCAATGGCGATCGGACCATGGCGTCCCGGAACCCTGTATAAAACAAAAACAGAAAAACCAGAGAAGAAAAAAAAACAAAGAAAGAAAAAAAGAAAATGACACAAGAAATATATGCAACAGTGCAATCATGTCATGCCAATGGTGACGTACATCCTACACGTGAAGGATACCAGTTAGGGGTGGCTCTACCACGGGACACATGGCTGCAAATGGAAACATCAAAAACATAAGCCCTCAGGGGGCAAAAAGGCAATAAGGCAATGAACATAATATAACGGGGTACCAAAATAATAAAACTATGAGTCCCAGGAGCGAGAACCTCCGTGATGACCTCCCCATAGAAACCAGGAGAACCTTGGGGGCCAACCCCCTCCCACCCAACTGGCCTATCAGGTCAACCTCCCACCCCGGAGCCCGAGGGAACATCACCCTATGCCACCAACAGAGACCCGAATAACATCACCCGGACCTAAAATAGGCTGCAACAGCAGAAAGTCATAATCCTTGAGTCCAGGAGGAGACTCCCCCCCCAACCATGGATGGAACCCAAGGGAGCAAGCCGGATCAGTCCCCACCTGGAATGCTAACAAACTGGGAAAGCCCTAAGGGCCAAATTCACGATCCCGTCAGAAAAGTCCATCGGTGAAACGATACGTAGGAGGTCCAAGATGCATCTTCAGCCCGGAGAAGAACAGGAAGGACTTGATCATAGAGGGGTCTGAGGGAGGGCCCTCTTCCTGTTGGGCGACCACTCCCCTCGTCGGGGATCCAGATGAATGAGCTGGGCTCTGATCAGCAGCTTCCGGCGAAAGAAGGTGTAAAGATTCCAGGAGAGAATGGGCCTCTTCCAGCGTGGCAACAGAGTGACTGCGGCCCTGGTAGTTGAAGGTGAGGCGAAACGGAAAGCCCCAGGCGTATTTAATACTGCGTTTCACCAGGACCGAAGTGAAGGGCTTCAACTGGCGGCGCTTCTGAAGAGTGGTCTGGGAGAGGTCCGCAAAGAGCTGGTAGCGATGCCCCTGGAAGCTGAGATCCGGGTTGTTTCTGGCCGCCAAGAAGATAGTTTCCTTATTGTGGTAATAAGTAAACTTGATGATAATATCCCTCGGGGGCCCATCCGGTCGTCTGGGGCCCAAAACACAATGTATGCGGTCAAATTTGAGCCGGTCAATGGGAATAGCAGGCATCAGCTCCTGAAACAGAGCAGTAGCAGTGGAAGTAAGATCTGCGACCATTTCCGGGATACCCCTTAACCGCAAACTGCCACAGCGGTAACGGTTTTCGAAATCCTCAAGCGCCGTAGCAGCGCGTCCGCCAATTCTTTCTTGTTTCTTGTTCGTGATTTTCAATGACTGTGGCCGCAGCATCCATTTTATCTTCGAGATCGTTTGTCCGGTTGCCCAACTCCCAAATTTCTTGCGAAAGACGGTCGGCCAACTTGGAAGTAGCGGAGGACAATTCCGACTGCAGCATGAATTTGAAGCTGCGCAGGAGCTCAGCATCCCGCAAGGATGGAATGGGAGACTGCAGGGATGTCTCTGATGCCAGGTCTTCCATACCGCCAGGATCCGGCCCACCCGGGGGTAGCGGCGGCGGGGGAACCGAAATCGAGGCCGGGGCTTCATTTGGGGCCTCTGACAGGAGCCACGAACTCACGGCCGGGGTCCTGGAAGCCTCCGGCGGCTGGCCCAAAATCGAGGCCGCGGCTTTAGCCACGACCTCCGGCGGGTAGGCCGCAAATTCTGGCGCGGCCCGCCGGGTGCTGGAGGTGTGGGCGGCCGGTGTTTTTTTGCCCATCAGGGTACTGGGAGGACAAGGGGCCAGAGAGAAAGCAGAGGGTCAGAAATCAGCCGATGTGTCCGGCGGCCGAGGAACAGATCTAAAAGGCAGCGATCCTGGCTCCTGCTCACGAGCGCCCCCCCCACATTATGATCTTTTGACCTATCAGATGTTCATTGTTGTAAGATTCTCTCAGTTTATGGAATAAACTTCACAAGATCTACAAGATATCATCTCGATTGAGTCACTGACTGTGGTATCCAACTGGGATTGGAGTTATTGCTATCTCATCACAACTGTAAGTTACAGAGATCACACTTTCAATGCTTAGATTGGAGACAGAGAACAGCGTGCAATATTTCTGTCTGTTGGCCTTGACATAATAAACTGACCTATTTTTCACAATAAAATATGTCTTACCCTCTAAAATAGCGGCCAAGCATAAATGTTTCCATAATGAACAGCCATTTTATAGAACATTTCTGGCTGCTGTGTTCTATCACAACAGTCTGCACATCTTATGAGCTGTTTGCAAACATTTGCATCTTATTGCAATCTATGCCCACCCAGCTGCTAATAGTAAATTGTCATAGAGGTAGCAGAAAAAGGACACTCAGGGAAAATATGGAATGTATTGAATTCCTATGATTTTGCTAAATGCAACTGGAATAAACTATCGCAAAAACAGCTCTCTAAGCACTTCCAAGGGCTCTGACAGACAAATGGAATGGCGAGGGGAAGAAGGCATAGCCATAGTAAATATTGGCAGGAGGAAATCCACCCAAAATGACAGATTCCTTGTAAAGAGGCCAGCTTGACAAACTAAAGCTAAATTCCAGGATTTCAGCCACTTTACAAAAACGTGCAGGCACACTATGAGTTAAGTCCAAGGAGGTGTATCACTATTCCTGAACCTATCTCCATTAATTACATCTGGTTTATGGCTCTGCCACAGCCAACACTGACTGACTGGCTGACTCAGAGCTGTCAAAGAGGAGAGAGAGTCACACAGAGCAGCTATGTCCATCCCTCTCCTCCTGTGCCCATTCAAAAAAGCCTTTGTATTTTGTAAATGAGTTCACATACTACAAAGGCTTCAGTGATTGGGCAGGAGGAGGGGAGGGGTGGGCATAGCAGCAGATGTAAATAATATGGATAAGCCCTTGATATGTCATGCACCTCCTTGGACTTAACTCATAGTGTGCCTTCATTTTATTTTTACAAGGGAGCTGAATTCCTGGAATTCAGCTTTAATTCTGATGGAAGAATGAATACATTTCTGTTCCTCAACATTCTAGAGTTCAGTGCATTGTGGTCTTCCATGTGATCTGTATAGTGTGTAATATGCTCAGCAACAAATTCTTCATTAAAGGCCTTTGTATGCATTGTTACTGCTATGCCATCACAGAGGTAATGTTAACCCTTTCAGATAGTGTGACCAGATTAAAAAAAGGAAGAAATCTGTGTTTCATTTCTGTTTCTCATAGAGAATTTGTGTGTGAATTGACTCCTTCTAACACCACAGATATTGTCACATGTCCTCACTAGCAGACATCTGTCTGCGGAGACGTCTGTATCATATTTAATCTTGGCTAATGAAAACATGTCATAGAAATGTGTTGAAATTTTGTACATTTGTTTATTTATGATGAGTATGACTAAAAAATATTTTTTTCTGAATTTATATTTTTGATGACTTATCTCTGTCTGCCAACACTCTAGTCTCAACTAAGGATCCTTGGAACCCTAGGGTTCCTAAAGAGGTTGTCAGGAGTACCTTGGGCTGTGGCTTATTGGTCTTGAAGGGAAATTGTTTCTTTTTACTGCTTCTCTATTGGAGTGTAGCCGCCCTATCATCAGAGGTGTCTAGTAAATTTAGTTTGCTGGGTAGCAGTTTACCTTTTTGACTTTTCACTTGCCTCTCCTCTAGATTCAGGATTGCTGCTGTTCCCTGTTGCTGCCACTGCCACTTAGGGCAATAGTAAAGGGTACAGTAACAATCTTGGGTTATTGAGTATTTGTCCCATCTGATAACCACTAGGAGGTTCATGGCCAGTGGTGCATGCTCGGGAAAGGTGTGTACAGGTCATTATGCTGGCTAGTCCAGAAGCTTGTTTGGGCTTAGCACAGAATCCTCAAGCTGCCTAGTCAAGCAGGGTACAGCATCCAAAGAGAAGAGCCAGAGGAAGGGAGCCCTGCTGGAGGGGGAATGGAGTCAACCCTAATAGTATCCTGGCACACCCTTGGATGGAGAAGAATTATGTCAGAATCTGGAACCCATTTTTCTGAAGGAAACTGGGACCCTAACCCTCTCCCCTTGTGAACTGGAGCAATAAAAATTGCAAAAGTGACTGGTGGCCATCATTGGCATGACTCTCTTCACGGCAGCCATGGATCCACCCTGGGGTAATGCCAGCCTGCTCCCTGGGGGGTATCCTTAAATTTGGTTGTTTATAGGACATGAAAACTGCAGCACAACTGACTGGCTCCTTGTGATTCTTCTTCTTCTCCCAGTCTGAGCTCTGCTGCATAGGATTGCAAAAGACTGATACCAAATCAAAGTCAGGTGATTACACTATCTGAATTTAAAATAAGTTTATTTTGTAATAATGATTTGAGAGTTGTTTTAATGTGTCTTTTTCTATCTACCTGTAGAATAGCTTTAGAGCTGAACCCAGGAAGTGGTCTAACAATAGCCATAGTAGCCAAGGCTACTGTGGGGTTTGAGGGTGGAAGTGGGCCCCATTAGTTGGTCCATTGAGGCAATTTAAACATAGAAGATCTGCATACATGTACAGATAACACATATCCAGTACTGAATTATTCAGGGTTCAGAGGCTGCACTTGACACTGCCCCCTGTACCCACTTTGACATATACAATCCAGAAGTACCAGCATCAGGTGAATTATATGGGATTGTTGTTGATAGTCACAGTTCCCTCTTGCAGGCTGTTCAGTAAGGGGAATTTATTTTGCTGTCTTAGCAATGCAGATTTTTTTGCCCCCAGAGTTTATGAACATAAACCCTGTATGAAGGATGTAACAAGCTCAGAGTATCTTCCCAGCTAAAACTTGACACAATAAACTTTTTTTAGTGGGGTTCCAGTAGCCAGACTCAGAAGAAAGATCAGGCGGGGGGCTTTGATAAGATGTTTTCCCTGTGGAGGGAAGCTGGGACCAGCCAAGTGGGCTGCCACATTCTCTCATTCAGTAGGGAGGGATGATGGGACTGTGGGATGTCTCTCTGTAGGTTATGGGTCTTGCATCTCTCTTCTACTGAACTGCTTTGCCCTCTACAAGAGTTTGTAGCCTAAGCATGTGCCACCTCCACTTGGAAGGCTGAATGAACTGCTTGCAAATATTCCTATGTTCCATTTAGTAAAGCAAAGGCCAAAGTCATCTATTGTGTGAACATTCTGTTATTCTGGCTGCAGATGGGAACATCTCCTGGGAATGAACTTGCGTGTGGTAGGCTGCTATGGGAGTTGCTCAGGACCTCTACCTGGGCCTATGTCAGGGGCCATATCCCCTGGGGACATCCATATGTGATGAAACGCATTTCGTTATTCTGGTCACGGATGGAAACATCTGCTGGTAACTGACTGGTGCATGGTGGGCTGGTATGGGGGTCTGTTGCTCAGGACCTCTACCAGGGACTATGTCATGTCACCTTAGGACATCTGATGAAACACGTTAGAGTTTTGGACACTGATATCATCATTCCACATATGTACTGCTTAGTGGCAGTGTTACCAGGGGCTTATTTGCCGCAAGACATTTTTCGGGGGGGGGGGGGGCTGCCCCCTGGAAGAAGGGACAATGGTTCTTCTGGGCACTGGGACTGGGGCAACAGAGCGGAGTGAGGGGAGCTGTGGGAGTGGTACTGGGGCTCCGGGAAGGAAGCCACTGTGATGGTGAGTCTTTGTCCCTGGGGTGGGGGTTTGGGGATGGTCACAGGTGGGGGGGTTGTGGAGTGGTGGGGGGCCGCAGAATTTCTGTGTTTAATAGGGCAGCATAAATTCTACACATTTAATAAACAGCATTTCTGTGATCTGTACCAGTGGAGCCCTTTTGTATGTGGTCTGGGATGCCTAAGAAATATCTGTTGGTGCATCCTTGTTGTGGCTGCAGGGTGCTTCCAGTTTCAACTTATCCTGTATGCAGGGCCTGTGCTAGACTATTTTGCGCCCTAGGCAAGACCAGCTATCTGCGCACCCCCAAAAATATTAAATCAATGAAACTGCTAAATTTCTTTTAATTTTCAAAAATAACTGCCATAAATGCTACCAACACCAATATTAAAGAGAAAATCAGTGTCACGGCTGGACTGCATCTGTGGCTGGCAGTGGCAGGGTACAGTTGCATTGAGTGGAGGATGATGGATCCACACTCTGACAGATCTCAGGCTGGAATTCCCCAGGCAATAGGGGGAGATAAGGCACTGCGACAGCAGGCAGCTGAACTGAGCAATCCCACACAGTGACAGATCCGACACAATACACCAACACTGACACAGATCAGCAGGCCCAACAGGCACTAGAAGAGCAGGCTGTGGGATTGTGATGATGTCATCACTCACTGACACATTGCACATGTCATGGATGTCCAGCCGGCCAGCCGGGTCACACTCACACAGACACGAGACATCAGAGTCACACATTACCTTCCTCCGCAGGTGCAGCTCTGCCTCCGCTGATGAATGGGAAGAGAAGGGCTGGAACTCCACAGTGATCAGCAGCCGCCAGCCGTTCAGTAAGTGACTGAGTCTGAGAGGAACACTGGAAGGAGTGGCAGCTCAGATGCTCCACTGGCCCCAGACACCCAGCATCTTCCTCTGTCCTTTCTTCCTCCCCTCTGTCTCCCCTCCCCTCAGCTGAAGGATCATTCATGACGTGGCGGCATCCCACACAGAGAATGCTGGCCTGTGCTGTGCCCAGGTGATAGATAGACAGATAGATAGATAGATAGATAGATAGATAGATAGATAGATAGATAGATAGATTAGTCTCTGAACATGTCCAGACACATCCAGCATTACATCATACAGAGGAACAATGACCTTGGATTGCTGCCATAACTGTATTAAATGAAGCGGCTGAGTGCAGGGATGAGGTCAGCCCCGGTGATATCATGCAGTAAGCTTTTCTCATGCTGTACTATCAGAGGGGAGGGAGAAGGAAGGAGAGGGAACAGGCTTGGGCTGGACAGTCTGTAATGAATGAAAATTTCACGATACCTCATTCACATGCTGAAAACTGACATCCTTATCTACTGTAAATATTAACCGATTTCACACCCTCTCCTTGAGCAAGGAGACACATGTTTCATTAACGTCACCTTACAAGGACTGTTATAGGCTCTGCCACATTTTGTCAGTTTTCAAACTGGGAACAAAACTCTGAAATTCTAAAAGAAGACACCAACTACCTGCCAAAATATAATGTGTCATCTAGGAATATTAAGTTCTGCATCAGGGCAATTTTTGCAGTGTATCACAATGCACATTGGAGATGTTGGAGTACAATAACCCCCATCATTGGTGTCAGTGGCAGTAATAATAATCCCCATCATTAGTGTCAGTGGCAGTAATAATAATCCCTATCATTAGTGTCAGTAATAATAACCCCCATCATTGGTGTCAGTGGCAATAATAATAACCCCCAGGATTGGTGTCAGTGGATACAGTATGATTACCCAACACTGATGTCAGTACTATTAAACCCCTCCCTCACATTGGTAGTCAGTGGCAATGAAATTGAATACCCCCACCCCCAACCCTGAAATGGTGGTCCCCTCCTCCCACATTAGTGGTGAGTGTCAGTGAAAGTAAACCCTCCTCCACCCCATTGGTGGTCAGTGGCAGTGAAAGGTAACCCCCCACGCATTTGTGGTTAGTGTCTGTGAAATTTAACCCCCCATACCCCCCCCCCATTGGTAGTCAATGGCACTAAAAGTTAAGCCCTCTCCCCTGCCACATTAATATATAGTATCAGTGAAAGTTAACCCTCTCCTCCCATATTGGTGGTCATGGGCAGTGAATTAACCCCCACATTGGTGGTCAGTTGCAGTGAATAATCTTCCTCCCGCATTGGTGGTCGGTCAGTGGCAGAGTTAACACCCCCTGCATTGGTGGTCAGTGGCAGTGTGTTAACACCCCCTGAATTGGTGGTCAGTATCAGTTTCCTCTGCATTGATGGTCAGTGCAGTGAGTTAACCCCCCCATTGGATATTAGTGGCAGTGATTTAACCCACCTAACATTGGTGGTCAGTGGCAGTGAGGTAACCCCCCTGCATTGATGGTCTGGGGCAGTGAGATAACCCTTTCCTGCATTGGTGGTCAGTGGTAGTATGTTAACACCCCCTGCATTGATGGTCAGTGGCAGTGCGCTAACAGCCCCTGCATTGATGCTCAGTGCAGTGAGTTAACCCCCCCATTGGATATTAGTGGCAGTGAGTTAACCCACCTAACATTGGTGGTCAGTGGCAGTGAGGTAACCCCCCCTGCATTTGTGGTCTGGGGCAGTGAGCTAACCCTCCCCCCGCATTGGTGGTCAGTGCTAGCGAGTTAACACCCCCTGTATTGGTGGGCAGGGGCAGTGCCCTCTGCATTGGTCAGAGGCCCTCTGCATTGGTGGCCAATAGCAGTGAGTTAACCCTGTATTAGTGGTCAGTGGCAGTGAAAGTTGATCTCCATCCCCCTTGGTTGTCATTATCTGTTCACACCCTCCCATGCCACTCTCTCTCTCTCCCTGGGACAGGACTTTACTTGTACTATGGGCAGAGATAACTGTGCCTTACGGTACAGCTTTTCTTTCAGTGTTGGGTGAGAGAATGCAGATAGCTTCCAGTGCTTGAAACCCTGCTGCCACTCGGCTGCCTAACTGGTACCCAATAGCATGCGAGTAGCATGCAGATGGCTAGTGGCATGCTTGCAGCCCATGGGCCACTTGTTGGACACCAGGGCCTTAGATAGCGATAGATAGTTGATAGTGACAACGGAGGGCCATGCCTGCACAATGTAGGTTGGTGCATCTACTTGTAGTCTGTAACTGGGACACATGTGAAAGTGTTACAATGCAGGAGAACAGATGGGAGACAGAGAAAGAGCATTGTCACCCTATAACAAAGAGTGCATGAACATGGACCTTTATGGAAGGATCAACGGGTATTCTTTTAATAAAAGCTCTACTGTAGATTTAGGAAGATTAAAAATTTTGATATACATAAACATGATAAAGCTGAGAAATTAGATTTTAGTGGCTTGTTTAAGATCTACTTTAAACATAAAAACATATTATTTATTTATTTAAGGTACTTATATAGCGCTGTCAATTTTACGCAGCGCTTTACAGATATTGTACATTCACATCAGTCCCTAACCCTCAAGGGGCGTACAATCTAAGCTCCCTAACTCACATTCATACATACACATACTAGGGCCAATTTAGACAGGAGCCAATTCACCTACCGGCATGTCTTTGGAGGGTGGAAGGAAACCGGAGTACCCAGAGGAAACTCTCGCAGGCACAGGGAGAACATGCAAACTCCAGGCATGTGATGCCATGGTTGGGATTTGAACCAATGACCCTGGTACTGCCAGGTTGAAATGCTAACCATTTAGCCACTGTGCTGCCCATATGAACTGTAATAATAGATATACAAACTTTTTATCTAGTAAGTGTAACATGGCCTAGTGGCAGTTGATCAGCCAGTTCCCACATTGGGGGCCCACGTAAATACTTTCAGGAAGGGGGGTTCCTGGAACATTCCCTAAGGTCTGACTCTCACTCCACAGCCAGAACTACACAAATATTTACAAAGTGGTCGGAAGCCCCCGTTCTGTGGTCCCAGGCCAGGTCTGTCGGAAATGTTTCTTAGCCACCATTGTTGTGCAAAGGGATCTCCTACCTGATGGTGCCTGCATGGTTCTGGCTGTGAGGTCACCCAGCCACTAATGTACCAACATGGCACTTGGAACAAATGCACAGGTAACACTGAATACCATTTCTAGAGGTTACCTAATCCCACTGACACCAATGATAAGGCCTTATTCCCCACACTGACTACTGGGGCATTTTGTACTTCCAGTGAGCATAGGCATTGCAACATTATTTTTAGTCCTGCTGGCCACCAATTCCGGGGCAGTTGTTTTAACTTTTACTGATGCCAGGCATTCTTTCTACAACTGACCATTGATGCTGGGGTCACAATCTGCCTCACTAAACTGAACGGTGGACAGTAAATTGACCCTTTGTTTAAAGAATTTGGGGACCCCTGAATAAATCTGAATAAATCTCTCAAAGAAAGAAATTCATTGCTGGGATGCTGAAAGATCAGATTGAAATTTTTTTGGTCCCATTCGTCCTTTGATAACCTCACCGTCTGTCTTTATGATATACAGTAATTTTCACACATGTGGTCAGTATTTTGGAGCCATAAACAGGACACAATACAGAGGACATCATGATGTAATCCCCGGTTAATGTTCGCTGGGAGTAAGGCGGAGTTGGCTCCTTTTATATAGTATTAATATTAACCCGTCCTTAGAAAGGGAGGAGCTGGATTCATGACTTCATAGCCAAATCTGGAGTATATAAACCATGAGTCAATTCATTGTAGTACGAGAGGGATTGGAATCAAGCCTTTGTTGAAGAGCAGTTTAGGTAGGATTGCATAACATTCTGTGTCCTGTGTAATGCTTTTGTGTAACTGTTTATTCTAGTTCTAGCTTTCTGTGTAGCAGCAGAAGCTGTGTGTGTAACGGCATACCTCCCAACTTTGTGACATGGGAAAGAAGGACACATTATAGAACAAAGAATACAGATGAATGTCATGCCCCTGCCATGCCTCCAGTAAACCGTACCATGTACAAAAAATGATTGATTTAACCCTATTTTTATCACTACTTTTCAATTTTTTTTGGCTTTTCAAAATAACAAATAACATCTTAAGGTTAGATTAAAAGTTTAGTGCAATGGAATATTTTTGATATGTCAACTACCCTTTTTTTTTTAAATCTTTTATATCGATCCTTACTTCAGGTCAAAAATAGGGACAACCAAGGAAGAAAGAGGGACAGAGTGTATGGTTCCAAAGGACAGACAGTTCCTTCAAATAAGGGACAGTTGGGAGGTACCATATGTGTAATGGTACCCAGAGCATTTGGTTCCAAAGGACGGACAGTTCCTTTAAATAAGGGACAGTTGGGAGGTACCGTATGTGTAATGGTACCCAGAACGTTTGGTTCCAAAGGACGGAGAGTTCATTCAAATAAGGGACAGTTGGGAGGTACCGTATGTGTGATGGTACCCAGAGCGTTTGGTTCCAAAGGACAGACAGTTCCTTCAAATAAGGGACAGTTGTGAGGTACCGTATGTGTAATGGTACCGAGAGCGTTTGGTTGGACAGACAATTCCTTCAAATAAGGGACAGTTGGGAGGTACCATATGTGTAATGGTACCCAGAGCGTTTGGTTCCAAAGGACGGACAGTTGGGAGGTACCGTATGTGTAATGGTACCCAGAGTGTTTGGTTCCAAAGGAGGGACAGTTCCTTTAAATAAGGGACAATTGGGAGATACTGTATGTGTAACGGTACCCAAGAAGGCAAAAAAAAGTGTAATACAGAAACAATTTTAAAGGGCCATACACCCAGGTACATTACTTCTTACAGTTTGCTGTGAAATTGGCTTTAAAGTTATGCATGGATTAGAAATGCAAGTTTCATAGTTATCAGAAAATATTTAAAACCTGACATTGCAAGAAACACTGAAAAATCATTTTTTATGCATGCCAGCCACTTCCTATTGACTTCAATGGAGTAGTGTGAATGACAGGTCAGAGGTGGGGTTAGAACTGCTTTGCGTTTCTCTGAATGCAGCCAGTTCTACTGAGGCACATTTGGGTTGCAGGCAAGAAAGTACATCACAGCCTTTTATTGTCACATGCTGCATTTTGTATTTGAGTTTATGCAGGGTTGACATGAATGACTATCTACAAAAGCCCTTATTGTGTCTGACTTTATGACTTCTACTACGCGCAGCTACCAGATTCCAACTGTCCCTTTTATGCTATGTAGGAGGCTGGTTTCAGTAATTTGTGTGCAATTTGTAAAGAGCCCGGTGCGATTTTGTTCAGCGGCTCAGGTGCGATTCAGGTGCAGGTTTTTAAAGTGTATGACACTGGAAATCACACCTGAACTGAACTGAAAACTGTACCTGACTCTTTTTAAAGAGGCTGGATCGCACATAAGTGAAAGGGCTCCTAGAAAGCCAGGCTGGTTTTCACGTCAAAATGCACCCACATCGCATATATGTATGTATGCATTTATGTAAAGTGATATGCAAACTGTTCACCTAGATAAGTCCTGTATAATAATAATAAGTAAACCGGGGCTTAAATGGAACTTCAAGCCAACTCCAGGCAACTAAAAAATGATTCCTTGCATTGGGGCAGTGCCTGCACTGCAAGGATTAATTGTTCGTTCAGGTCTAGGGGAACAAAAATAAATGTACATGCCCGATCCTCCTCTCCTCCCCACGGGTAAACCCCTTTATTTAAGACCTCTCTTACATGGCTGGACATTTAGGTGCATTCACCGGATTCCAGTAGCAGTTCAGTATACATTGTGAAGAAGACGGCACACAAACAGGTAGGTGAGAATTCTTTACTGCAGAAGAGGTATAATATGTTGACACATCTTTTACTTCAGAAATTTAAAATCATCCCTTGCAGTGGGTCTGCAAGGGTTAATAGCTTGTTTTGTTCAGGGGAGAGGAGAAACAGTAAGTAAAAATTTGAAAAATAATATGTGGGGTTTGCAAGCTACTATGGTGCCAAAAAATATTATATTACCAAACCAATAAAGAGCTGTGAGATAATACAACAATTAAATTTTAACAGTAGATCACCTACACATCACACATACACAGGGGCGGACTGACCATTTGGAAACTCGGGCACTGCCCGAGGGCCTTGGGTCAGTAGGGGGCCCCATGAGATGCCCCTGGTACATTTTTCATAGGTTTTTTTGAGTTTGGGCAAGGACACAGGGGCCCCATGATCCCTTATTGCCCGGGGGCCCCATGAGTTGTCAGTCCGCCCCTGCACATACCCATACTATTTGGTATCCAAATAAAGTGTCACTATTCCAAAAGTAAGTGTCCACATCCAATCCGTGACTGCACACTCTTTCTGGTGATGTAGACAAAACAATTTGTGTTTAATTCACCACTCTTACGTAGTTATAACACCCATATGTGCACCTTCTCTGGCTGTGCTCTCACCTGGTAAATATGACCAAACCGTTAAGTGAGGTCATATATAGCTTGGTCTCTTTAAATTGGACTTAAAACTGGATGGGAATGTCACTCTTCAAAGTCAAGGATCCCCTCACTTCCTTAAGACTCTTCCTCCATAGGAAAAGTAATAAAAACATAGTGCCTTATATTCTTTTAAAACATTTATCAAACAAATAGTAGTGCACTCACATGTAACTGCTGTTAAAATTGTTTTAAAATGAATCCACAGTGTGTATTAATATCCAATTTTGTGTACTTGCTGTGTATTGCCTGTCTCCTTGAGCGTTATGACGTCAGAGCCCCTTCCCTACGCGTTGTGCCACTGGGTCACGTGGCTTCATCAGGGGAAAAAAAAGTTAAAAAATGTACTTACTGGATCGTCCGCTTCCCCAACAGATGGCATGCCCCCACGCTCCTGCGGTGGACTGTTCTTCAGCATCAGCATGTCCAATGCAGGGTTATGGACCTTGATGATGTCAGGATGTTAGGCTGCTAGAGCATGCTGGAGAAGAGGCTACGGTGACTGGTCTAGCTGTGGGGAGGAGCAGAGGACATTTATTTTGCTGATGCAAGGGTTATTTGTTTATTCATATCTAGGGGAACAAAAAAAATATGCTTCAAAATTGTTTTACAGCTCTAAACCTTTTGTCCAACCTCTAAATAACTGCATTTGTTAGTTTAAAAAGCCACTATAGGAAAAGGGTTGGACAGGCACTTGTGGGTATAACCAACAATTTCCTAGTCCATGATATGGGGTGTGCTAGGGATGTTTCCTTACTTTAGGTGCCCCTCTTTGTCATCTCAGAAAGAAGTACTGTATGACTAATGGAGGTTTTCTTTGTTTCCTTAGGTTTACGTGAATAAGATATATTTACTTTGCAGCTGCTGAAGGGATGGCAGGAAAACAAAGCACTGAAGTGAATGGCGTAAATGGGAAAAGTCAAGTCAGTGGGTCAGAAGAAGAAGAAGCTGTGACCATTGAAGATCCCAAACCAAACAGGTGATTTATTTGGTCATTATCAGTTTTCTGTTAGCAGTTGCATTAATACTTAACATTGCCAAGTGTATATGGATAGTAAGGGATACATTTACAATAATATACATTTGTTATTATTATTTAATTTTATCGTCTGTTTCAGAGAGAGGAAAAGGCCACGTGGCCTAATGCATAACCTGTGACACAGAGTGATATTTGCATTACTGCTAAATAAGATCTGTACTGAACTAAGAAATGTCAGCCAAGTTAGAATCTGATTAGTTGCTAGGCTAAATATATGCACAGCAACTCAGCCATTATTTCCTGAACATGAATGCATGGGTCAATGCTGATGCAACAAAACATCGGCAATTATACAAGTACAGGGGCGTACAGCTATTCACTTCTAAGACAGGCAACATGCCCCACCTGTGGCTCCCCGAACGGGAAAACACTGAGTTTTTAATTAAAAAAAGGTAAAGTTGAATAGAGACACCAGTCCATCCAGTACAACCTGTGTGGGTGTGTGTGTGTTCATGTCAAAAATTATTTTCCATATCCCTGTATACTGTGTTTACTAAGATGCCCATCCAAGAGTTTTTTGAAGATGTCAATACTTTTCACTGACACCACCGATTATGGAAGTGAGTTCTACATCCTTACTGCTCTGACAGTGAAAGCCCTCCTACGTAGTTTAAGGTAAATAGAGCCTCCAATTTCATTGAGTGGGCCCATTTCTTTGAGTGGCCCCATTTCTTCTTATACTCCCTGAGACTGAATATTTTATTCACTATACAAGAATCATCATGAAAATATTTGTATATCGCTATCATATCTCCTCTCGAACATCTCTTCTCCAGGGAGAAGTTTAATGTTTGTAGTTATTTCTTGTAACTGAGGTCCTCCAATACCCTTATTAGCTTTGTTGCCATTCTCTGGACTTTCTCCAGTTCCAGTACATCCTTCCTGGGGACTGGTGACCAGAACTGGATAGCATACTCCAGATGTGACCAAACCAGAATTTTATACAGTGGCAGGACTATAGTTTTCTCTCTTGTGTAAATTCCCTCTTTTATGCATGCTAATATTCTGCTGGCTTTGCTTGCAACAGATTCATATTGCATGCCATTGCTAAGCCTGTGATCTACTAGGACCCCAGATTTTTTCTTGTCCTGGATCCCCCCCCCCCCAGCGAGTAACTTCATATTTTTAGCCTTGAAGTGCATTACTTTACATTTTTCAACATTAAAGCTCATTTTCCATGTATTTGCTCTCCCCTTTATTTTACTGAGATCTTCTTGTAAAGTTTCTATATCCTGCTGTGGTGTTATTGCCCTGCTTAGCTTTGTTTTGTCAGCAAACACTGAGATTGATCTATTTCCCTCAGCTTCTGTCTCATTTATGAATAAATTAAACAGAATTGGTCCCAGACCAGTCTGAGTACATGTTATTGATCATCACCCTTTGGATGCACCCCTGTAACCAGTTTTCCATGAACCCTAAGGATTTAAGGTTTTTGCCCTTTTCTGAATTTCATGTTTACTCTACCATATTAGTAGTGCTACCCCCCCAGGAGCTTCTTGGTAATCTGGGTTCTCAGTTCTGCGCCTTGACTCCAAGAACACCCTCAGCCCCTCTGACACACCTGGTTGAATGAAAGTTACTGCAAGCACTTATAAGGACATAAACATCGATACCTTTAACTCATCTGTAAATGAATAACAGGAAATAGACACATGACCGTTTCGTGGTAAGTGAACTCAATGTATTGAGATGGGTTAGAATAAATTGTGGTTTGAGCACACAGAAGATAGGTTCCGGCAGAGTTCACTAAACAGTATAATCACTATGCCAAGGTGACTTAGAATTGAGTTCTGTACCACTGGACTGGGATTAATGAATCAGCAAAGTCAGCAATAAACAGTCGATATAAGTATTAAAATGGTTCTAAAGGCTCATGGTTTCTATGCATGAAGGTAAAAAAATCCTTCTCTCTGCAGCAGCTCCCCCAGCCCCCCTATGACTCACCTAAGCCCCCTCTCAATCAAACGATGTGCACTGAAGTCTCAAATATCCCTGGACTTCCTCTCCTCATTGACTGAGATAGATGCAGGAGCTATTGGTTCCAACTGCTGTCAATCACAGCCAGTAAGCCAATGAGAAGAGAGAGGGGGCATGGAAGGGCCGAGCTGCGTGACTCCGTGTGTGAATGGACACACAGAGCAGTGGGTGCCCCCATAGAAAGCTGCTTTCAGTGGGGGCACACAAAAGGAGGAAGGGGCCAGGAGCGCCAGCGGAGGACCCAAGAAGAGGAGAATTTGGGCTAATCTGTGCAACACTAATGCACACAGACATGTTAAAAAAAAAAGCTTTTAGAATCACTTTAACTGCAATGTGAATAATAATACTATGAATAATAATATAACTAATCTAGCGTGCACTGTAGGAGAATTGCTAGGATATTGTGCAATGTTTCCTGAGAGGTACCTCTTAGCATAAGCAATAGGTAAAGATCTCTGTGTAGCAGCTGTAAAAGGACAGTCTTTAGTCTATAGTCCTAACTCTTCAGCCAGATAGCGTTGAGACCCAGTTGTACTGTTGGTGCACTGGAGAATAGTCCCAGTTAAGCCTGCAGGCAGCAGTAAGGCTAATAGATGGTTGTATGGTCAATTCCAAAAGGGCTCTCTCTTTAGCAGCAGATAATATATCCCCACAGCATCTGTTCACTAGTCCCAGCAATATTGCAGCTCACCATTTGGTCACACACAGCAACTAGTCCACTCCCTGCTCTGCACCCAGGTGACTCTGTCTGTCGACACCCCCGAGCTCAGCACTCCAGATCCTGCTCAGGCTGTCATAATGCAGCAGTGGTTGTCAGTCTCTCGTCTGGACTGCAGTTCTTACAGTAGTAGTGCTGCCTGACTCAGTCTATTGAACTCTTCCTGCTCAGCAGCTCCTTCCTCTTGCTAATATAGCTGTTAACCACCTTGGCACTGCAAGGCAGCAGCTACAAAGAGCAGATGCAGTCATTGTTTCTCTCACTCTCCATTCTTAGCCAATCACCTGGGTCTATATATTCATATATACATAGACTGTATCAATCAGTCTGGACTTTATATACCAGCTACCTGGCTGCCCACCCCCATACTCACTGGTTCATCCAGACCTGATCTTACTTCAAGTGAGGAGGAGTCCCCTTGATCTTTTGTATGAATCACTTACTACTGTGGATACATTTCCATTTGGGTTGGCTATCCAGGAAGGCCATATATCCATCTTTTCATGATGATCAAGTTTATGAGACGGAGGTCATTCTATTCATTGTGGTGGTCACTAATACATTTTTTGAAGAATGTTCCCCTTATGCAGACACTATATGGAAAATATGGAAATCTTTTGATCTAGTAGTTAGGAACTTCATTGCCTTATGTGGATTCCTGATTGCCGAATACCATTAGATCTGGAGATGCCGAACACTTTTAATTCAGTGATTTTATAAAAATATGTTTACCATGTCTCTGTCTAACCTCAGTATGATCCATGTGATTGAATAAAACTTGTTTGCTAATACTAATTATATTACTCCGCTTGGATTTTCTAATAACCACTTTGTGTGAGCAGTATTGCACTTGTCATACTGCTATGTTTTATGTTAAGCATTTGGGTTTATAAATCCACACTTATTATTAGTGAGACGGAGATATTTATATGACACATATTTACATGTCATGTTAGGTGGCTACCCCCCCTCTTTTTTCCACCTGGCTACATGACCTTTCTTACATGGACTGTAACTTGAAGGTTTTTCCTTCTTTAACACCATCTGAGCAATCTCAGTGTTGTAAAAAGCATCTCTTTTGTCTGTGGATTCTTTGAAAGTATCTTTTAAAAAATGTAATATAAAGGATAATATTGGACTGGAGGGAGAAACTCCGCAGCAGAAGCACAGAGAGCAATAAAAACCTGATGGAGATTCTAACTCTTCCCTACTCTATCCATATACTATAAAGTAAACCTATGCCTTGCTCATGCAGGAAAAAGTTTGCTTCAATTGAGCCCAGTTGAGGGATACTCACTTTAGTTTTGCTGCTCTGCTGCTTCATTTAGCCGGTGGGAGTGGAAGAAAGCCCTGTGTAAGCTACATGTCTATGGCTCATACAAAGGACTCTGTGAAAGCCCTAATTTGTCCAGCATAGGCACATGGAGTACGCCCCATGCGCCTCCTTACCTGGAGCTACTGGTATTCCGCTTGGCTTCCAGCACTGAATGGAGTACATGGGAGTGAATTATGTATATACTGAGGAGGGGGCTAAAGAAGAACTGTTAGTTCACTCTCAGTGGATGAAGCATAGTTTTGCTTTACGCTCCTTTCCTCATATACCTTTATATGAAGAAAAAAGGCAAACTAAACATTTTCAGTTAAGACTGAACTGTAGCGTGGCAGCTCTTGCTATTATGCCATAAAGCACATTATAGCACAATCTAATGAGAGCGCCAAAAAATCGTCCAAGAGTCCAAGGTAATTTAATGATAATACTGGTTCATAGCAGAACAGAGCCAACGCGTTTCGAATCCTTTCTCCTTTTATCAGGGCTTAAAGTGTTACTAAACCCACAACAGTAAAATCAGTCTGTATATGCAGTATACGTGTTATACTCACTGTGGAACCTAAGGGGTTAATCCTCTGCATTGTGCAAAAAGGCCGTTTGATCCTGACTTCTCTGCTCCTCTTCTTGCTCAAATGTCCATCTTTTCTCCTGATAAGACAGACTGAACCATAGTCATTCTACACATGCTCAGTTTGGTGTGTATTGCTAGTTTTTTTTTTCTTGGGAGAGTGCATGTGATCAATACAGGGCCAATCAGCATTATCCATACAGAGGGTCAGGAGTTTAGCATCCTCCTAGAGCAGAATGAAAACTCCTCCTACAAGCATTAACCAGTGCTCTGCTGGACACTGATAGAAGCCACAAGACTGCTCTAACTGCTGATGGGAAAATGTATTTAGCAGTTTAACTTACTAAAATAATTGCATTTCCATGCTGTGCGTACTGTGGGTGACCAGATACAGTCAATGCAGGGGCAGGGGTTTAGTAACACTAAGAATTCTGATTGTACTTAAATAGACTTTGATAATGTACCAAGTAAAACTGAGCTGTGATTTACTGCTTGGAAAGTTTCAGGAGGGCAGGTTATGCCACTGTTGGAGAATGCAACAAAGGACATACTTTTCACCAACTCTGGCCTAACCTGCCCTAATTACCAAGCAGTAAATCACAGCACAGTTTTATTTGGTATTTGATCACCTGAGTCAGAATTCTTAAGCCCTGATGAAGGGAGAATGTGTTTAGCCCCTGAAATGCGTTGGCTCTCTTCTACTATGGCTAAAGAGGTTTTTTTTCTTTGGGAGGGTGCATGTGGTCAGCACAGGGTCAATTAGCACTGTCCAGACAGAGGGTCTGCAGCCTCATAGAACAGACAGAGGAGAATGAAAACTCCTCCTGAAAGCTTTAACTAGTGCTCAGCTGGACACTGATAGAAGTCTCAAGACTGCTCTAACTGCTGATGTAAAAAAGGTATTTAACATTTTATATTTACAAAAATTGCATTGAACCACTTTCATCATTAAATTACCTTGGATCAGAAACCAAATAAAACGGAGCTGTGATTTACTGATGGTAAGGAGGAATTCCCTTTATTGCATTCGCCAACAGTGGTGTAACCTTCCCTCCTGAAACTTTCCAAGCAGTAAATCACAGCACAGTTTTATGTAACACCTTATCAGAGTCCATTTAAGTACAGTCAAAAGTTTTAGGTTCTGATGAAGGGGGAGTGTGTCTGGCCCCTGGAAAGCATTGGTTCTGTTCTGCTCATTATATCAATAAATTATCTTGGACTCTTAGACGTTTGTTTGGATCTCTCATTGGATTGTATGTATTTGAATTCTCAACTCTAGGTCCTTTCCCCTGTTTCCTAAGGGTGATCCCCATTTTGTGGAGTGCTGCCAAACCAGTAAAAAATTTAGTGAGCCTTCAAATCCAGTGCCATCTTTCTTCTTTCATTTTGAATAATGCACATTATGGCGGACTTACCTCTAGGTTTTCCTTCTTTGACGCTGATAGCTGCATAGCCATTTTCTCTTCTTCCTCCCAGTGTGGTGCCTTCACCCTTGGCCAGTAGTGGTCCACTGATGATGTAACTATTGCTGGACTTACATCATCCCAGCTCCATTTTCAGCATGTTATATATGTAGATATTAGGAATGCATTAGGTATTTACACTCCAATGCTTCTAGTCTAGTCCAAGCAATGTTTTTGTAGAGTTTAGTTCCACTTTAATATATAATTAACCAGAAAAAGGTAGCTTTTTACATTTGGTTAAAAAACAACTTTTTTTCTTTGTAGAGAAAAGAAAAGCTTTTCCACCAAGTTCAAGAAAAAAGAAAAAGCCAAAATGGTGGGACCGCTCACAATGGTAAGGATCAAAGGTATCATTATGGGCTGAGAAATAGGAAATAATAAAAAAAAGAACACTTTTGATGCTTATAGTGACTGATCAGCTTTCAACTGTCCATTTTGCAGTGTTGAGTTGAAAATGAAGGGTTGTGATTGGTTGCTATGGGATTCATCATTGTACTCAGGACATGTGTAGCATGTCCAGTCTCTTTGCCCTGCTTCTGGGACCCCTCTCCCAGTATACAGTAATTGTCGGCTGTGTTTAATCAAAGCTGTTTACTGTATACTCAGTGAAGAAGTCGGGAGCTGTCAAAAAGCATTCTTGAATCAGTGTTTATAAACATCACTCTAAACTACAATTATGCAAATATACAAAGTGACATATTGTTTCTTTTGTATCATTTTATTAATTCACCTGCAGATTATTGGGATGAACTTAGATCTGCAAATGGTGTATTACTAAACCCATAACAGTAAAATCAGTCTGTATATGCAGTAAAACATGCGTGTTATGCTCACTGTGGAACCTAAGGGTTTAATCCTCTACATTGTGTAAAAAGGCTGTTTGATTCTATCTTCTCTGATCCTCCCCTACTTCTACTGTCCCCAATCCATATGCTGATAGTACAGAGCTCTGGGAGTCACCCTGCACATGCTCAGTTTAGTGTGTATGGCTAAAGAGGTTTTTTTTCTTTGGGAGGGTGCATGTGGTCAGCACAGGGTCAATCAGCACTGTCCAGACAGAGGGTCTGCAGCCTCATAGAACAGACAGAGGAGAATGAAAACTCCTCCTGAAAGCTTTAACTAGTGCTCAGCTGGACACTGATAGAAGTCTCAAGACTGCTCTAACTGCTGATGTAAAAAAGGTATTTAACATTTTATATTTACAAAAATTGCATTTTCATGTTATGTGTATTGTGGAAGACCAGATATAGTGAATGCAGGGTCCTGGGTTTAGTAATACTTTAAAGCAACCTGACAAGTAAAAAGTTTTGTTCTGCTGTTTAACCCCTTATTAACACTTAGTTTATGCTAAACAGCCCTAATTAACGCCTTAGGCTACTTTCACACTGTTTTTGAAGTGTTTTTGCATTAAAAAAAGCACCTGAAAAGCTCAACAAAAATGCTTCCCTATGTACAGTATGTGAATGTATATCTATGTATGTTTTCACAATGAGGCTTTGCGCTTGCAGTGCGGTGTAAAAACTCCTCCTTGCAGCATCTTTGGGGCATGTTTGGTGAGTTAAAAAAATAAAAACACCCCAAAAACACCTCTTCCCTCTTCTTCTGAGAAGCGTTTTTGGTGCATTTTTTAAGTCACGTGTTTTTTAAAAATGCTCAGAAAGCACGGCAAAAGCGTGGTAAAAACTTATATGCGTTTTTTTTTGTGTTTTTTTGGCGGATCAGTGTGAAAGTCTCATTCTCTCTCTAACTATTATTTTCCTGATGATTTTTTTTACTATTTTATTAACTATCAATATTTAAATTTTTTGTTTTGTTCATTCATATTTTACACGTTTAACATATATTTACACATTTCCCACTTATATTTCACACGATATTGAAAAAAAACACACTTTAATTTGTAAATAACTTCAATGTTATGCATCAGCATCATAATTTTAGTGGTATTTTGGAAAGGACACAGAATTAAACTATCATTGCTTAAAAAACAAACAAAAAAAAAAGCTTTTTTTTTTGCGTTTTATTTTCAAAGGAATGTGAAAAAAAAATATTTGTTGCAAGACAATATCATGAAAGTCTATTTTGTCCTTAAAAAAACCCCAATATATGTAATACCTTGTTATCTTTAGTAATGGCAAAGTTATTGCATAAACATGTCCAAACCAGAAATTGCTCTGGTCCATAGGGGGTGAACAGGTATGGGAGGTGAAGTGGTAAAAACAAATTTTGTTTAGTATCCTCTTGTCTGATGCAAAGTGATTCTGTCTGCTGTTAAATGTTGTTTTATCTTCCCTATTAAATAAGTTGCTTTATTTGCTGTATTTCTCAGTTCCGGTACTCCGGGCCCCTGGAATGGCTGTTGATGCTAGTTGGGACGATCGCAGCAGTTGCACATGGAGCTGCCCTTCCTCTCATGACAATTATATTTGGGGATATGACAAACAGTTTTGTTTCTGAGGGCAAAGATACAAGTAAGTTCCTTTGTCAGCTGAGATATGCAAGAAATGCATTTAAAGATTAACTCCAGTTTAATATAAAAGACACATAACCCAGGTCTGCATTCATTAATACAGGCTCGATTTATTCTTTTAACTGCAAGCAGTGTAAGTATCTAAATATGACTTGGTCTTAACTTCTTGCAGTTCCTGTACAGCAGACTGGGAGAAGGAGAGGCAGCACAAGGAATCAGTAAATTGGGCTGCAGTGCTCAGGTTCAAACAAGGGGCATGCTGATAGGAGGAGATAGCAGAGTGCCAGAGAAAGGAACTCAGTCTGTTATTTCTCCTTTCAGTGACTGGGTTGGGGAAGGGACAAGACCTGTAAGTGTTACTGAACTGCAGCAGTAAAAATCACATCTCTTACCCTGACAGAGAGAGCAGAGCTGTGTAAATCTCAGAAATTATTGAACAAAAATACATATCCATTGGCAGGTAAAACAGATTTCTTATATACATTTCATCTGTCCCTTCAGCTGCTGGCCTGGAGTTCAACTTTGACGTATGAGAACAAAAATCTATGAAACACTTGTGACAAAATAAAATGCAGTCTTGCAAGTCACACTTGGTTCTTCTATTGCACTGCTAAAAGGGCCCAAAAATGATGATTTCTATACAGTACATTACATAAAGTGATATTAAAGGCATTTTTTTTTAAATAACAAACATGTCTATACTTACCTGGTTTGTGTAGTGCTTTTGCACAGAGCAGCCCCAATCCTCCTCTTCTTGAGTCCCCTACTGGCTCTCTTGCCAGCTTACTATGACGTCATCCAAGCAGGTTCGCTCCTGAACTGCTGCTCTCTTTGTCCATTCACACACAGAGCCGGTGCTTGGCCCTGCCCCTTCTCTCTCCTCATTGGGTCACAGGCTGTGATTGACAGCAACAGAAGCCAATTGCTCCTGCTGCTGCCTAAGCAAACGAGGGAGAGTCCCTAGAGCAGAGGTTCTTAACCTTGTTGGAGGTACTGAACCCCACCAGTTTCATATGCGCATTCACCGAACCCTTCTTAATTGGAAAAATAAAATATGATTTTTAAAATTCAAAACATAGGTATATATTTATACATAGGTGCACAAAATGAACAAAACCGTTAAGAACAAAGAACAAAACCATTAAAACATGATTTTCACACAAAAACAAAAACATAATAATGAATATTTACTGCACGAATCATATGAGTCGGGTGTGGGTCTTCACCTCTGCCGAACCCGCGAGACTGACTCACTGAACCCCTGGGGTTCGATCGAACCCAGGTTAAGAACCACTGCCCTAGAGAGTCGCTGCTTGGCCCTGCCCCTTCTCTCTCCTCACTGGGTCACGGGCTGTGATTGACAGCAACAGAAGCCAATGGCTCCCACTGCTGCCTCAGCAAATGAGGAGGGAGAGTCCCTGGAGAGCCAAGGCTCTCATGCACATCGCTGAATTGCAGTGGGGCTCAGGTGAGTATTAGAGGGGGCTGAGGGAGAGCTGTACACAGGTTTGTTACCTTCATGCATAGAAAGTAAAAAGCCTTGAGCCTTTAGATTCACTTTAAATTCAGTGTCATAAAGTATGCACAAAAAAAGAAACTACCCTGAAGCGAACAGGTAGCGACAAGCTTCAGAAAGAAAGTACACTGGACAATTCATTGACAGTGGACCTTCCTCAAATATTGCTTCTTTTCTCCAGGGGTGGCCTCCAGTCACCAGGTAAACACCAATGGGGAGCCTTTGCAGACAACAGGAGAAAAAACCCTCACCCTCTGTGATGTCATTGACCTAATAAAAAAGTATAATATCCCTTTATTAGAGCAGTGATGTCACACAGGGGATGGGGTCGCTGCTCCCTTGGTGTATGGATTCCTTGTTGAGGGGAGGAGAATACTGCCACTTTGTAGAATTAGTAGAGAATAGGTGGCCCACCAGTTCACTAATATCCCCGTGAAAAATGTCAAATTCGCTGAATAACTCATCAATTCTAAAAGGATTCACTGATCTCAATCCAGTATGGAGTCAGGGGTAAATGTCTGCATTCTGATCTCCAATGTTATAAATAATATGGAGTTATATTAAACATTTATTAGGGTATTTGCACACAGTACTGATGTATGAACATCATGCACTGCTCCAAAAATGAAAGGAACACTTTGAAAACACATCAGATCTCAATGGGGAAAAATCTCCTGCTGGATATCTATACTGATATGGACTGGGTAATGTGTTAGGAATTAAGGATGCCCCATCGTTTGATGGAAATGAAGATCAACCTACAGAGGACTGAATTCAAAGACACCCTGAAAATCAAAGTGAAAAAATGATGCAGGAGTCTAGTCCACTTTGCTGAACTTTCATTGCAGCAACTCAGAATGGTCTTCAGTAGTTTGTATGGCCCCCATGTGCTTGTATACATGTCTGACAACGTCGGGGCATGCTCCTAATGAGACAACAGATGGTGTCCTGGGGTATTTCCTCCCAGATCTGGACCATCTGGGCATCACTGAGCTCCTGGACAGTCTGAGGTACAACCTGGTGGCGTCGGATGGACCTAAACATAATATCCCAGAGGTGTTCTATTGGATTTAGGTCAGGCGAGCGTGGGGGCCATTCAATTGAATCAATTCCTTCATCCTCCAGGAACTGCCTGCATACTCTCGTCACGAGGCCAGGCATTACTGTGCACCAAGAGGAGCCCAGGACCGACGACACCAGCGTAGGGTCTGACAATGGGTCCAAGGATTTCATCCCAATACCTAATGGCAGTCAGGGTGCCATTGTCTATCCCAGTGTTTCTCA
Organism: Staurois parvus; assembly: GCF_062004578.1. NCBI lineage: Eukaryota > Metazoa > Chordata > Amphibia > Anura > Ranidae > Staurois > Staurois parvus. The sequence continues at coordinate 1,974,307 of NW_028317847.1, forward strand.
ACCAGAGTTCCGTGGAACCGTAGGGTTTCGCGGGAGGTCCCCAGGGGTTTCACCGCAATTCAGCATTGTGGCGGATGTATACCACCCAATGTTGTTTTCAGTAGTGTTCTTAATGTGCGCTGACAGTCAGTACTATCAGAGCGCATTGATACCCGATGCCTCCTTCTTAGTTCCGGCTCCTGTGATCTCAGACGGAGGCACCGGGAGTACTGCACAAATTAGGAACTGAAGGGGGAGGTGTTCCTTTCTAAGGCTCCATGTACACGGGACACTTCTGAATGATGGAAACTGACTGCTGGAAAACGTAGGTTAAAAAATGTCTGTTTAGCCGCGTTTGCATACCGCGTTTATGAGTGTTTGCGTTTAGAAGCGTTTTTTAAACATAACCTCAGGAGACCTTCCAAAAAACAGTAAAACAGTAATATGAACTATTTCAGACATTTTGAGAGAAACAGAGAGAGCAGAAGCAGAGAGAGCAGTATTTGTTAAGATTAGCTGTTTTTTTTTTTGTGGTGTTTGGATGTGTTCCAGCTCATTTCTGTGCAGAAATTACTGCAGCGGTGTCTGACATATTTTCTTTCATGCAAAACCTTAAAGTATTTGAGTACCGAGAAAACGCTTTGCATGCATTTTTCATGATGAGAAAAGGCTCTGGACAGCATCTGGAAATGGAAGAGTTAAAAAAAAATTTCAA